>NW_027281391.1:85000-180000 GCF_046629955.1 Centroberyx affinis
GGAGGGGTCAAAGGTCAGCCTGAGGCCTCGGGGTCAAACAAGCTGGGCGGCATGCGACATGCTTGCAGTGCCGTTAATTAGAGAGACTGGCTCTCAACTCTGTCGTCACCTCTCTCTCTCTCTCTCCCATATTTCCCGTCTTTCTCCTCTGAGCACTCTTACTGTAAATGAAACAGAATTTAGTAAAAAAAAAAAAAAAAAAAAAAAGATATTTAAAGGAATAGTTCACCCCAGAATGAAAATTGAGTCATTATCTAATCAGCCCTGTCAGTCGGAACTTGTAGCTCCATCTCAGCCTTCTCCCAAACTACTGAAGTTTAACAGGAACATCTTTTTACAGCTTCAAAAAAAAGCATGAAATGTCCATCCAAGTTCTCCAAACAGCTTGTGCAGCATAATCCAAGTGTTTTGTAGCCAAACGATTACACTCTGCGTCCAAAAGTCCAATATGTAGCTCATTATCTCCTACATCTCTACAGTCCCTGGCCAAAATTTGACGGGCATTTTATGTTCTTGGAGCCGTAAGAAGATGTTCCTGTTAACTTTAATGGTTTTTGTCAGAAGGCTGAGATGGAGCCGTGTGTTTAGCGGGTTTACGGACTTCAATAGAGTTTCGACTGACATGAGGCTGAGAGTGTTATGACTGAATTTTCATTTCGGGGGTGAACCGTTCCTTCGAGTTGCCTTTGGAGGCAGCGTGAACGTCTTGGCACGAGAGCGGCTCTTGGCACGACAGCCCGGTAGACAGATTATGTGTGCAGAATGGCTGTGAAGTAAAACGTTACCCCGGGTCCAGGCTTTCAGTGACAAGTCGGCTCTTCGCTCTCTATTAAACTCCCGATCGAGGTACTTGACAGAAGCGTGACGCCGTGCTGCTTTCCTGGCTGCTGCTCAGCTGCTGATGTGGAATGTACAGTATGTGTGCAATCAAGGAAACTATTGATTGAGCCCATTATGCTCTGATTAGCCCACCAGCCGCTCGCTCCCTCCCAGCTGGGTTAGTCTATTGTGAGACAGGAGACAATAAAACAGCCCCATCTCCTCCCTCCCTCCCTCCTTCCCTCCCTTTCCTCGCTTCCTCCTATCTCTCCTGCCTTCCTCTCCTGTCTCCTAGATAGGAGGAGATAGAGAAGGAGACAGAGAATTCTCTATCTCCTTCTCTACTTGGTCTTCCATGTTCCTTCCCCTCCCCGCTAATCGGAAATGGTGGGGTCTTTGGTTTCTCTTTTTTGTGTGTGTGTGTGTGTGTGTGTGTGTGTGTGTGTGTATATATAGTGTATGTGAGAGAGTGATGAGCGTTGGTACTCTCACACCTGCGGCCGTGGCAGATATATCCTGTTTGGAAAGGGAGCGGAGGCCTCACCAACACCCTAACCCCCCCCCCCCTCCACATACCCCCCCCAACCCCCCCCGCCAAACCAGGAAGTGTGCACAGGAAACAGCTGTCCCCCGCGTCCGCCCGCTCGCCCCAGGCCAGGTGCATCCTGGGAACTGAGCGATGTGTGACCGTCGACGTGCGGCTGACGCTCTCTGAGGGGGGCGCCGTTACAGTAATCGGGGATCACCGCGCGTACACTACCAAAGATTAAAAATAAGCCCTACGCCGGCCGCTAGACTGTGTCACAGCACTTGATCCACTTGACTCACAAATGATCTTTGTAGGTTGAAATGGAGATTATTGTCCGAATCTCCTCAAATTAAATCTCAACAGCTGCATACGTGTGCAGTTAATGCTCCAGTAGTCCTAATTCTTTTTTTTTTTTTTTATTATTTCCTGTGAATTTTAGGTTAAGAGAGAGTGTTGTTCTTCATATTTACATGTGTGACACTGATCTGATATTTTAATTTCTCTCTAAACAATTTAAAAAATCTGATTTGGTCCCATTTATGGTGTTCTAACAACACTGCAACAGTGCAGTCATGTCCTCCTCACTGCATTTCCAGAAATATTTCCCCCCCACCATTTGAGGACTGACACCTGTGGTCTGAACAGGCACTGCAGAGCGCTGATGAAGTGGATCAGGTCCACGCCACATACTGTAGGTGGTCCAGCGCGAAACCCATCCCTCGTGCTTCATCCTAAAATCCTAATCATAAATCAGAGCTCTTCTTCTTCTTCTTGTTGTCTCTGTCTGAAGCTGGATGGCCAGCCTCCAGGACAATCAGGAAAAATAAACAAGAGCCAGCATCTGTGGTGGAGTAGGGGAGAGAGAGAGAGAGAGAGAGAGAGAGATAGAGAGAGAGAGAGAGAGCGGCGGTCCCGGCTGGCGCTCGCAGCTTTGTTTGTCACTTTCTCCATGAAATGCTCCGCGAATATTGCCTCAAACAATTAGGTTCCAGTGATCCCTATCGCCCCGCACACAATAGTGTTTACATGATGTGGAGGAAGCGTGGCCATGGAGCCCACTTTCGGAGTGTGTGTGTGTGTGTGTGTATGTGTGTATGTGTGTGTGTGTTTTTGCTGCATGTTCGTATGACTTCCATGACTCTATGCTCATACAATCCCCTTTAAATGTGAAAAAATGTTAGGACGCCATAGAAAATAATGCTTTGAGAAATGAGAAAGTGTTTTGGTTCGGTGGTCTATGGCAGTAAAAAACAGCTTTTGGACATTTTTTGCCTGGCACCCATTTAAGTAATGTAGTCTCTCACTATTATACGCAGGCTGTTACTATCATATTCATATTGGTTCATGACCCATCATTTCAAAGAGCTGCTGTTCTATGGTATGTCCCATATATCTCAGTTTATCTCAGTGGTTATAAAAAGCAGCCATTTTCTGCAGGCCTTTCTCTCTCCTCTTCAGCCACACATGCTCACTGACCAGGGAGATCAATCTTGATTCTGGGTACGCGGGCACACACACACACACACACACACACACACATACAGAGAGAGAGAGAGAGAGAGAGAGAGGGAGAGAACCTTTATCCCCACTCCACTCTCCTCGTTATTTCAGCAAATGACCTGACCTCGGCTTTCACACACACACACACACACACACACACACACACATACTTCAATCATCCACAAACGCTCCCCTATCGGCGCTTCATTTATTGAGCGGGGTGTTTTGAGGCGGCCCGGAGGAGGGTGTGACAGCGCCGCTCTGAGATTAAAACAATCCTCTCTTGATTTCTTCCTCACTCAAGGGAGAAGCGGAAGCAGTCTGTTATCGTTTGTTTCTATTATTATTCCTCATTTACAGTTTGGGTGTTCACACGGGGCCCGAGAATGAAAAAGTCAACTATTTGTCTGGTTTCTTTTCTGTTTGCAGGGGGGGGGAGGGCTGCCCAGAGGAGAGACGACAGAGACGGACTGTCTGTGAAAGCCGAGGTCGGGCTTTGATGAGGGGGAAGCCCAGGCTGTACACTGATTTGTAATCTGCTGAGCTGCTGCCTCGCAGTATTTCATCCAGTCTGCCTCACACTGCAGGGGCTGTGGCAGCATACCATGACCAATAGCTTTATGTTAAAAAACGGTCAGAAATACTTTGGCATTTGAAACTGCCAATGTCTCAAATACAATTTAGGGGCCAATTTTAATCTTTCTGTCACCCAATTTTGTTTCACCCCTGACTGAAAAACACACATTGTGGGGGTTAAAAATAATTAATGAATCACATTAATAGACGCTAAAGCTGTGTTTTAAGGTTTTTCATTCATCAAACGTTAGATTTTGAACATTCCAACAAACCCAATCCAAAACAAACAAAACATGTACTGATAATACAATGAAGTGGCAATAGCACAACGTTAAAATGACACTTGAAATTAGCATGAAAAGCACAGAAAAAGCGAATCCCAGAGGAATCCTCGCTGTCCCTCGTGTAGCTTTTTATAAGTTACAGGCAAATTCAGATAGCATCCCCAGCCACTACAACGTTATTCTAGCGCAGAGAGTGTGATCAAGTGGAACCGCAGGTGCTGGACGCAAAACAGTGTGACAAGCCAATAGATGACACACTCTCACTCTGATAGAGCAAAGACTTCCCCTGTTATTTCAGCAGATTCAAACCACGGCGTTTGCTGTTTTTGATGATGATGATGAGTACAACAACAACAACAACAGTGATGATGATGATGCCGATGACAGATTTGTTGAACAATTGCTCAGCAGATTGCCTTCTTTCCCAGGACCTGGAAGGTCACGTAACTGTAAAGCCTTTATAATGTTTGTCTTTCAGACTGTCTAAGAGGGAAGTGACTGTGAGAATGTAAAAGAGGTGCTGACCCTGAGGTTGAGAGAGACGGAGAGAGGGAGTAGGAAGGAGAGAGAGAGAATGGAAACGTGAGAGTGCAGAGGAGAGTGGGAGAGAGGCAGTGAGGGAGAGTGAGGTGAGAGATAGATTTAGGAAGGAAGTTAGGGAGCTCTTGGAGAGGAAAGTTGCCATGATGACGGCCTGCGTGTTGGTCATCAGAGGCACAGGTGCGCTCTGATGTAATGACCGAAAACCCACAGGTCCGAGTCACGAGTGTGCAGAAAAAAGACCAGTGGTGTTTGTGTAATGCCGTTACAAACACACATTGTGGGGATACTTATGATCAGGATATGACATGGGGAAAACACCGAAAACTGAACTTTAATAACAGACATTTATTATGATAAACTTTAGGCCTATTAAAGACCTTAGGTAATTCCCCCAAGTGCTTTTATTATATATGGCATTGTCCGTGTGTGTGTGTGTGTGTGTGTGTGTGTGTGTGTGTATGCAAACATCTTTGTCTGTTATTATATTGTGATATAAGTGCAGTTGCAGCGAGCTTCTTGGTAACGATCCAAGTCCCTTCAAAGTCTGGGACTGACCACTCTAGTGTGATGGGATGTGTGTGTGTGTGTGTGTGTGTGTGTGTGTGTGTGTGTGCGCACACGCATGCAGGCGTGAATCTGCTTGTATGTGTGTGTGAGAGATGTGTTATGAATGTGTATGTGTACGTGCGTGTGTGTCTGTGTCTGTGTGTGTGTGTGTCTGTGTGTGTGTGTGTGTTGGTATTTCATGGGTGGAGGGGGGTGGGGGGGGGGGGGGGGGTTCCTTATCTACAGGCCACAGGCAGCTTTTGAGGCTCTTATCAGCAGCCACCATATTGTACGAGCACATCCTCTTGTCCAGCAGGGAGCGGAAAACTCTCCTTGCAACATGGTTCCCTCTCTCTCTCTCTCGCTCTCTCTCTCTCTCTCTCACCTCACATTCGCCAGTACCACGGCTTTGCGACTGGCAACCAACTGGAGCATTGTGTCTCCTTGGCGAGGAGCGCTAGAGAAGGAGGGATAGACAGGACACAGCGAAAGAGAGAGAGAGAGAGAGAGAGAGAGAGAGAGAGAGAGAGAGAGAGAGAGGTGAGAATGACATAAGGACAGGAGGATGGCAGAGATTCGTACCGTCCACCTCCACGTTATGAGCGTGTCTTCGTTTTAAGGAGCAAACTTCACAACAAAAGAAAACATTTCGACCGTCATTCTCTCTAGTTCATTTCTCTGAGAATTTCTGGGACTGTTTCCTTGTTCTTTTGGTGAGAGTGATTCACGTGAGTATAAGGAGTGTTTGAGTCAGTGTCAGACAGTTTGGCTCCAATTCTGACCTGAGAGAGTGACAGACGCTGACGGGCTCCCCTACTCTGCCAGCCTGCAGTGGAGTGTGAGGAGGAGAAGGAGGAGGAGGAGGTTAAAACACTGAGGAGGAGGAGGAGGAGGAGGAAGAGGAGAGGAGACAACACGTGTGTTCACAGTGGACTTGGTGGATTTTACCTGACAGACCAACGGGCCACACTGGGTGCCACAATGTATTTGTGAGTATTTGTACTTTGTTTTTTTTTTTCAATACAAATAGCCTACAGTGTAACAGTGGTATGCAGCCATCCTATCATTTATTTTAAATGATAATAAAAAATTTTGTTAATGTTTTGTCTAGAACTATTACAAATTGATAATAAGGAATTGATGCCTGATTTACTGATAAATAGACATATGTGGAAATTAATAAGAAATAATGCCAGTTTACAACTAAATGAACATTTATGAATTCAACTTATGAACAATTTATTGTGCCAAAACCTTAATTATAATTTTTGTGACAATCTACATTTTATGGTAAATATATAGCATGTTGTGCATTTTACAAAAATGATAATATAATGCAAGGACATATGAATTTAACACAGAGAAAAGAAAATATAAATCTGAAAATTACAATCTAATGCTATGAAAAAAATAGAATTCTGTTAATGAAATATTGGCAGCATATAAAGTTTATGACGATTCTCCCAAAATAATTGCTAGTTTTTGATAATATTTCAATAGTTGATGAAATAATACAAACATTCTTAATTTGTTCATTTACAGTATTACTTTTTAAATCCATAAAGATTATGGTAGAATGTTCGATTTAATGTATCAAATGATACAGGCTTGCCCTACTATTCTAATTTTAAGGAATAAAATGCTATAATGTTTTTACATTCAAAATACAAATTATACTGGTATTTATTATAATGAATTACCTAAATTAGTGCAGCAGATGAGGCTTAATTCCAGCTAAAATCTCCATGTGGTGCTTGATATTTTACACTTGTAGCATAACCTTTCAAATATTAATCTATGTCTGTGTATGTGTTTGCTGTCTCTGAACATTATCGTTGGGTTGTTTTGACCAAGACTTTAACATAACAGTTTAGTCTGTACATCATCGTGAAAGACGGAACTTTCCAAAATAAATACATGACTACTGAAAATGTCAAAAAGGGAAGAATTACTGTTGCAAAACTCGATGATGCCTCAGAGTCTCATGTGTCTTGCAGAGTTGAGTAAAAATTAATGACTCCCTTTTTTAATTAGTAAAGCAACAAGCAGACGGCCAAGAACAGCATTTTTACATTTCATCATAGCTGGGATAAGAGAGAAAATATGTAATTTTCCATGAATTGAATTCAAATTTTCAACTGAAGACCAGTTTCCATTTAGGAAATCTCCCTCAACAACTTCTCATCACATTTCAGTGAGTCAACACAAGCTTGCGTGGCGCTTGTGTGGTACAAATTTTGACCTACATTTTCATATCTTATTGCCTTATCCTTCACCATTCTCCACTAAAGATATCCTGTGGGCTTTTTGTCTTTTTCTTTTGTTCCACAGACTCTTTGATATCAATCCAATCTTTACTGGTCCAGGACATTTTGAATGCTTAAAAGGATTTTGACTCACATCCTCTAAATACACACAGACAGATAGACAGACAGACTCATCGAGAGTGGCCCGCGGAGACCCATTGACAAACCAGCAGCCTCTATGGCTCAGGATGTACTGTAAGAAAAAGGCAGACAACCAACCCAAACCAGATCACAAGAACCCACAGACCATGCCACAGAATTAGCCTTCCGTTTCTACAAGGACTGCATCGCACGGACGCGAGCGCTTTCACTGGCACCTTCTATCATGTTCTAGTGAGGGAATGAATGCGAGCTCACATTCACTCACAGTCCAGATCCAGTTGAAAACACCCGGCAGACCCCAGAATGACAGCTAATAAGGGCGGACCAGACTGAGCCAGAGGGCAGCTGTAGCCCCAGCCAAGGCACACAGACTCTGGACTCATGGAAAAAGCTCAAGAACCCTCACACAGCGGACCCTGGCACTGATAAGAAGGACTGATGGATGCTGGGTTGGCCACAGGAAAATCCACATGCAGTATTAAGTGAGGTAGAGTAGCAAAATATTGCGTAATCTGCAGGACTCTGGAAGTAAGGAAGAGGAAGTAGAGGATTATCAGGTGCTCTTATGGCAGAGGTACACACACTCGGCTAGAAGGTCTGTAGAGGTCTTAGGACGAGCTGCAGGTGGTACACATGGACACGTCACTCGCTCTCACACACATGTAAACACACCCGCACCGCACACACTCTCTGCGCAGAATACCCACGCTCACATTACACGCACCGGGGGAAGAGCGGCCGAGCAGCAGGGAGGAAGAGAGGCTCGGCGCCGAGAGAGTCTCCCTCAGCACCATGATGGAGAAGCTGAACCCCAGCGGCCCGCCTGCCTCGCCCCCCGACCTACCTCGCCCCCCCTCCTCCTCCTCCTCCTCCTCTTCCTCCTCCTCCTCTTCCTCCCCTTCCTCTGCCTCCATGGAGCGGCGCAGTCCCCTCCAGAGCCAGCCTTCAGCCTCTCCGGACGCCGTCATCAGCATGAGCCCGCGTCTCGCTAACAAGACGGGGCACAAGGGAGACACGGACATCCCTACCGCCAGCTCGCTTCAGCCCCCCATCACCACGACGACAGCACTGGCCAATCGCCGCGCGGAGACGGCCGCTGCACCTGAGCCTGTCGTCATGGAGACGGAGGAGGAGAGGCCAACCGGCGTCACCACCACCACCACCACCACCACCACCAATGGGTCCCCAACGCTCTCCTCTCCGCCTCCTCTCCTCCCGGCACCGGCCGTGGACTCCAAGATCTCCCCTCTCCCCCCTCCAACGTCCACCGCTTCTTTCCCTTCATCCTCATCCTCATCCTCTGCTTCCGCCGCTCCTCTTCCTCCCCACATTCCGGTCATCAGCCTCGGTCACAGCAAGCCCCCTCTCCCCCTCCCCAACACCCCTTTGACCGCCCTGCACCCGATTCCTAACCTCCTGCACGGGCCCCATGGGGACCTCCGCCTCACCCAGCTCACCTGTCTGTCAGCGGCCGGAGGTCCTGGTGGTCCTGGGGGTCCTGGAGGTCCTGGAGGCCCCTCAGCTCCCTCCCCAGGGCCGCTGCTGTCTCACCAGTACCTGCCTCCACACCCCTTCTTCACCAGGTGAGAACTGGTTTATTTGAATCCCCTATTAGTCTCACACCACTTATAGTAATATCCAATAAGGGGGGAAAAAGGAGGATGGCTGTTATTAGTCATTCTTAGTATATTAGCGTGCCATGTCATCACACATCTGCACAAACTTAGGGACTTTCGGTATAGTCAAACGACATATGCAGATTGCGTTTGAACCTTTGAGAAAACACAAATAAAAGGCAAAAATATCCCACGAACCCTCTGCCTCTTCACCAGGTGAGAGGATGTGGAGCACAATGCTGTAAAGACATGGCTTCCTGATATGGTTAGATGTCACTAGTAATGGTGATGCCACTCTGGCGTTAGCGTTGCCAAGTTTCTGTTTCGTGTGAAACTTTAACTGCTGGTTCTTCATGACTTCCCATTGTGATTTATAGTGGTTATGCTGCACGGTTATGGGATTGAATTGTGAAATCGACAGCAGGATATGTGCTGTTATAAAGGGGATCTCGCATTTCTCACACAATATGTTAGATATACCGTACACCTGGTTGCTGAACATGAGTTGCATCACCCAGTGTTTTTTCATGTAATGGGAATCATAAAGGTGGAGGCGTTGCTTTGGAAGCCACACATCTACTTTTAATTGCAACCAAATTTAATGTGGTTGTAACCATACAGACCACAGTATAAATTCAGTTGAAAAAAGGCTAACAGAACATTAAAGCTCTTTTGAGCATGTAGAGTTGGCAACTCTTGACTTACCCTCTCTCATGAAGAGAGGCATTCATTTGCAGCCATTATCAAAGCCTTCCTACTGTTCATCTATTCTGTTCTCCAAGAGGGATTTTCCAAACAGTCCCAGGTATCGAGCCACGGTGCTGCAGAGGAGCAGCAAGCACAATAAGAAGTAGGACTTTTTTGCGATGGCTGCATCTATAGCTTCCCCATCTGTCATGGAGATCTGGGGATAAGATTTCCTCCCCTCCTCTCTCAGCTCTGTTTGTAGCAGGAAACATTGATCTATTTCATCCCCCAGAAGTAGAATCAGCTAGTAACAGGCTTAATGAGACTGGGCTCAAACCCTGCATGCACACTCAATCAACGCCACCGGCATAATCATGCCACAGTTAATGGCTTCCACCATTTTCCTGCTAGCGCCATCCATTCTCTGAGATTGCTCTCCGTTCTGAGTCATTTCGGAGGTGATTATGCAAGCTGTAATAGTCTAACATGTTATTAAATTGGTTTTATATTTAGCTGTGTCTTATTTACTCTGATGATTTGTGTGTGCAGTTACAAAAGTGTTTCTAATACATTTTCATACATTTCTCTCTGTCTTTCTCTTTGTCTCTGCAGTTCTTACCTGGGTCCCTCAGGTAGCTATGGGGTCTTCTCCAACAGCCGGATCAAGAGAAGACCCTCCTCACACTTTGAGATGGAGCTCAACGATTGTGAGTTTCTGTGTGTCCAAATTAGATGCATCTGAATGAGGGAACTGATACTGATATCAAGACAGGCACGATTAGGTGTATGTTTGCGCGTTTGGAAGTGTGTGAAAATGCTGCAAGAGAGAGGTTTATAATTTTCTATGTATGTTCTGCACACTTATGCAGTGTATGTGTGTGTGGCAGGCCCTCCTCAGAAGCTCGCCCGGCGTGTGTTCACCAACAGCCGCGAGCGCTGGCGCCAGCAGAATGTGAACGGGGCTTTCTCCGAGCTGAGGAAGCTCATCCCCACGCACCCTCCTGACAAGAAGCTCAGCAAGAACGAGATCCTCCGCCTGGCCATGAAGTACATCAACTTCCTGGTCACTCTCCTCAACGACCAGGCCCAGGACAAGACCAGGACCTCGGGCGACGACGAGGCCGAGGAGGAGAGCGCCGGGCGCGGGTTGGACGGCAACGAACTGAACCCGCTTTTCCGGTGTGACACCCCTCCTCCGTCCCACCGCACCCCGCCGGCTTCGGCCCGTCCCGCCTCGGCGACGGTCCTCAGAGACAGAGACTCGACCGATTCGGTCATCGCCCTGGCTAATTCCCCGGCAACGTCTAGTTGCTATGGCGACACGGACAGCGAGGAGAGCTTCGGGGCTAAGACCTCATTGGTGACCCGTGGCATTCTGGGAAAGGTCAAGGGTCAGATAAGGATGGTGGCAGCCACAAATGATGAGCGATGATACCAAAAGACATCACACAAAGCGGCATGCAACCATCGGGAGTTTAAATGTCAAACTGACACAGGAAAGGATACACAATAGTCCGCAGCGTTTGAGACAACAGAGTCTCTCTCTTCTGCAATGCAACGCTGCAAGATCAGTAGTGTGAATAAGTAAGAGATGGACTTTTAGTGGTGTGACATTTTGTAGTTTGACCTGTCTCTCTGTCCTTTTCCAGTGATGTGCAAACTTGAGTGTAAGGCTCTGTGTTTCAGGACAATATAGAATTGTATTCTAGAGGTGAGAATCATCACAGAACATTTAAATAGAAACATGTTTTCTATCAAAATTAGGACATTGTGTTCATTTGTTAGACATTACACCTCTTATCTGCAACAATGTGAATCAGCACCATCAATGAATTATGCAGAACTGGTTCTTGGAAATCTAAGTGGACGCTGTCTGGATTTACATACGCACAAAATATCTTGTTTTAAATGCATCTTCTTAACTTTTCTCTTTTCTGTCTAAACAGGGAAAGAAACACAGACTCTTGATTTCTCTCTCAGCCATAAAAATATTAGATCTCTCACACAAAGAGTTTAAACCCTGATATTCTGTCCCTGTGTAAATGCAGCCTTAGAAGTTTACATGTAAATAATCAGCAGAACGACAGTGATTGTGCCTGCAACATCAGAAACATCAATGGCAGACACGCATTCATTAAACTAGCTTGCAGTTTTTGATGTTCCTGTTGTTCCTATTGTCAGACGAGCGGGGGTGAAGGTCCCGCCCTGGCTTCGGCGGACATTGTGACACACTTGTACCAGACAGAAATAAAGTGTGTTTTAGTTTGCTGTTCCTTATTTGACATCCTCTTATTGCACTCCAAAGACCGCCTTTTGTCAGCACAATTTCTCAACTCTTCCAAATGTTTGGTTGATTTTAGTTTAGGGAACACGCATGCAGTTTCAAAGTGAGGAGCATGAAGCTCAGTGTGAAATATTCACAATAACAATCAGCTGTTAATTGTAAAAGTAAAAGTAAAAAGAGCCTAGCAATGCTGTTCCATATAAATACACTTCTCTCATCTGATCTTATTTTCCAGTATTACTACATATTCATAGATTATATATCGCTGTTGTCAGGTGAAAACCTCCTATCTCTAAAATGTTTTATGAACTAAGAAAAAACAGGCTTGTTTTCAGCTTGACCACCATTCACTTTGAGTTTATCTATTTGCTTTTGAAAAGGTTTCATAACCCCAATGGTCACACAATTTTCTCAACCAGTAGAGGAGCATGGAATAGTTTGAATTAAACTGAAACATGAAAATCATCACATTGGAGTTATGAGGTTTTCACTCGACAGTGATGATTATAGAATACTTAAGTCCACTTTTAAGCATTCTACATATATAATCTATATATCTCATATATAAGTGCTTGCTGCTGAGTCTATGAACAGAGAACACAAACTTAAATTTGAATGCATACTTTAAACAACAATGCGCCCAATTCATAATTCAGCACAACACTTAATCTGTCACCAGGCATTACATTAACCGGAGGATGTGGTGCTGAATAGCCGAAGCCCAACTCCATGCCTCCATGTTGTTTGTTTGGACTGTTCAGCAGCATGACAGATTGATAGCAGTACTCATTTTAACAAGGGGGGCATAAACAACACCACTCAAACACCAGTATAAAAAAAAAACATAGTGTGTGTGACGTGAAATTCCCGAGCCGGAAATAGCTGTTCCATGACATTACTGTGTGAATCCCGGCCATGGAAAAAAAAAAAATCCCGGTGCCTTCATCGCTATTCCATGCCGGTGTTAGTTTTTTTCCCAGGGCAGCTGATTTGGGGAGGAGTGCTTGTTTGGTCTATAGGAGGTTTGGATGTGTTACATGTATACGTGTGTGTAAGTGCATGAGCAAGTGCACATGTGTGTGTGTGTGTGTGTACGCCATGTGCAAGTGGATGTGGGGAAGAATTATGGAGGAATTTTGTAACAAAGTAACAGTGGTCGGTGTGTGGTTGAGTGTGAGGGAGGTTTAGGCTGGATGTAGGATGAGGTTAGAGATGGGTTCAGCACGGGGATGGGGATGGAGGGGTGTGTGTGTGTGTGTGTGTGTGTGTGTGTGTGTGTGTGTGTGTAAAGTTGCAGCTGTATGGTGGTGTTGGTATCTCCCCGGCTGCCTGCCTGGCTCTATCAAGTAGCCAGGAAACGGCTACAGTTAGTGCTGTCTCATTGACGGCCAACGAGTTTCCCGGAAGGGAGTGGTGGTGGTTGTGTGTGTGTGTGTGTGTGTGTGCGTGGGGTGGGTGGGTGGGGTGTCAACCGCTACATGGGAGAAGGGAGAGGAGCAAGGGGGGGGATAAAGAGAGAGAGAAAAACAGCCACCAGGGTGCTCTTGGAACCCCTGTACACCCGCTCCTGCGCTGCACAACAGGAAGAGCTGCTTGCACAACACTCTGCCAGGCTGGCCTGCCTCCTCCCTGAAACCACAGAGAGGGTGCAGATGGAGGCAGGGGTCAGGGAACATAAGGGGGCATAGGATTGTTGATGAGTGTGTCGTTGGGGTGGGGGTCTTCTTGATGAGTGCACGTGATTTGGTGCGCCGAATGAGTGTTACGCAGAGAGTTGCTGGATAAGAGAAAGTGCGCTCAGTAAATTTACCCTGTAAAGGCAGATATTAGTAGGCTATGGCCAGCAGCTGGTATCATGGGATTAAAGGATAGAATATAGAAGAATTATGCGACTTTGGACCTATATATAATTTGTCTCTTACATACCTGTAGTACTTGGACCCGCAGAGAATATTGGATCCCAATGAGTCCAAACAGGGTTTGTCAAACTGTCTCCAAAAAAGCCAGTCTGTGAAAACGATATGGCAACCAACTGATGTTTTATATTCACTGCCTAGAAAGCAGCAGCACTGCACCATTTTCATTCAGTGGATAGTCCTCTAACAAACCCGGCTCCATGTGCAATTGTTTGAAGTGTGACCTGATTGTCCACGGAACTAGATCACGCTGCCAGTAGCCCTGCGGCAGAGAAAAATAGTTCTGTCATTTCCTGATTAGTGAAAGTGTGCGTAATGGTGGAATTGTGTAATGAAATCAGATCTAATTTTAATTTATGCACTTTGCAACTTTTCCATTTACTCTGAACTCCTCTGTGGAGCCTACAGATTGCTTTTTTGGAGACATTTTGACAAACCCCATTTGGACTCATTGTTAGCAGCAATAGAGGCAACAGAGCTCGTCGTTTCAACTGACAGCTGACTCTGGAGTCAATATTCTCTGTGGACCCAAGTACTACAGGTATGTAAGAGACTAATTACATATAGGTCCAAAATTGACAAACTGATCCTTTAAGGATGCAATAAGGAGTAAACCCATCCAAAAGTAGCTTACCTAGCTTTATTTGTAAAATAAAGTTTAACCACCTTTTAAGCTGATACAAATCTTAGAGATACAGGTCTGCCATGCATGATCGTAAATAGGATTGTACTGATAGGTTACATGAAAACAGGTTATTTTCAAGAAACACATTAAACATATTAAACATGCATAGTGTGTTTATGTTGGTGGTTGTTTGCCTTATGGTGATTTCCAACTGGAGTTGAGTTTCCAAACCTTTTTATTTACCATTACATCACTGCATGGGGTGTCTGTGGAGCAGGGGGCAGCTGGTGTGTTGACCCGCTCTCCATCTCCTCCTGATACAGGAGGCCCAGCAGGGTGATGCTAGATGGCCTGGGACCTAGAGATAATGCCCTCGCCTCCCTCTACCCTCTGTTGTGCCCCTCTTGCCACCAGATCCACGCCCACTCACACACAGAAATACCAGTTGCTGTATTTCATCATTCACACAGACTCAGTCTAAATGTGCGCCCCATGGGAGCGATGGTAATACTGACAGGTTCTTGGCCCTAAAGCAGCCTCTGCTTGCTGAAGATGAGGACACAACCGCAACTTTTGTTGGCAGTGAAAATTGGTGGCATTGTTGGTTGTAGCAAAGAGTTTTAGTGAATGGAGCAAAATCAGTGTAGGAAGGAATAATGGAAAAATACTGTAGGTCATTATGGCAACCAAAATTGCCAATAGTGAACTACAACCTAAATGGAATCTCTGCACTGCTACTAAACTAAAACCAGACAAAGAAACTACATTGCAATTATTTTCTAATTCAGTGTTCTTTAATGAAGCAGTAAGGAAGATTACAGTATCATGCGGGACAAAGTGCTGAGTGGCCAATATACATACATACATATATGTTAATGCTGTAAATATAAATTGTTTCATAAGACAATTTAAAAATTAAGTTTGAATTCACCTTGAATTTACTGCTCACACTAAGCAATGACGAGGAAATAAAACAGAAATAATAATCCTTAAATTGTTTAAAGATTTGGCAGAAATATTGATATATACTATTACTTTCTTACAGTGTTAATTATGACTAAACTGCTAATTCATTATTCGCATACTGTACATTCTGTCTGTTTTCATGTAGCTCTAGTTCATATTGTTATAGGATAAGCATCAATAATAGAATCGTATATAATACTTGTCATAAGGCCAGAACAAATTAATTTGTAGCTCAACAGGTATCGACTGAGGTTGTCTTGGCAGCAGTAGGGGATTTATTTTTAACATATTTGCATTCTTGTGAATTTAGACCTGAACAACAAGGCCTCTGTGAGTAGATAATAGGTAAAATACACATGCAGAATGTCATGGTGTCTGTGGTGAAAGAAGGGTAAATAAGTCTGTGTTGTAAAAGATTACCAAGATGTAGGAGCCATGTCAAAAAAATAAAAATTACTTTATTATTTTCCATTGTTTTTTAATTTTCACAACAAATTAATTTGGAATGGCCTTATATTTGTGATATGTTTTATATATAGTTGCTCACAACCCTCACCAGTTTCTCATTCTGTTTTCAGTACTTTTTCTCCATGATTTACCAGTGACTCCACTCCGTCGTCCACTGTTTTCCCCACATTTTTTGCAGCTTCATCCATCTGCTCTGATGAGTTTTTTTGGCCGAATTTTCGTCTCCCCACCTCAGTTACCGCCGACCCAGCAACTGCCCCCACGGCGCCCCCCATCACACCCCCCAAAACCACCCCAAGCACCAGACCCAGCAATGCACCCCCTAGAACTACCATGGGCACCTTTTTAGCAGCGGTCCCGACCTTCTCCCACACTGAGCTCTCAGCCACCATTTTGACCCCGGCTTTGGCCCCGGATCCCACCTTCCCCCACACCGGACTCTGTGCCACCTTCTTTGCCCCGGCTCCAATTCCGGCTCCGACCTGCATGGAACTGTCGGCCACGATTTTGGCTCCAGACTTAGCCCCAGATCCTACCTTTCCCCACATGGGACTCTGTGCCAAACTCTTGGCCCCAGACCCAACCCACATGGAACTGTCTGCTACTAATTTGGCCCCAGATTTGGCACCTGACCCAACCTTTTCCCACACAGGACTTGCTGCCGCCATCTTTGCTCCAGATCCCACCAACGTAGAACCGTCTGCCATCATCTTGGCGACTTTGGTTGCCCTAAGCTTCTCCAACATAGCATTATCAGCCATTAGTTTGGAGACCTGCCCAGCACCAGTTCCCATCTTCCCCCACATAGAACTATCAACCACCATCTTTTGGACATTTTTTGCCCCGCTGCCAACAGTTCCCCACATTGGACTAGCTGTCACCCTCTTTGCTCCTTCACCAACCCACACAGAACTATCTGCAAACAACTTGGGAACCATCTTTGCACCAGACCCAACCTTTTCCCACATAGAACGAATCAGTGAAGGGGACATGGTGGACAGTGAAATAGGAGGAAGACTCTCGAGATTCATGGTGCTTACACTCCTCTCCGCTTCATCCCTCATTTCCTCAATCTCATCTTCTCTCACTTCCTCATCCTCCTCTTCCATCTCTGTCAAGGGCTGCATGGAGGGATGGAGTACCCGCCATTCAGCACTGAGCTGTCCAATTTCTTCTTGTCTTTCTCCTGCCTTTCTCCCCCTCCTCTCCTTCGCTATCTCCACCTGTCTCTGCCTCACTCTGTCCTCCGCCTCCTGAAAAGCAGGACAAGAGTAACACTGTCCTCCTGCCTCTCTCACTGTCTGCTCCACCTTCTCCAGCAGCTCTGCCACGCTCCTCCTCTCCTCCTTGCCTCCTCCGCTCTCCATCACGTGAAACCGGTCCCCGCATTTCTCCACCAGCTTCAACAGATCCCCCCGCTGGCCGGAGATGTAGGCCTCCACGCCATTTTCCCCCACCTTCCCGCTCTCCTTCAGTCGATCTGCGTGTGTAAAGAGGACCAGGGTGTGTCGCTGGACCGCCTCGGGGCCAAAAACGGCCTCCAGGGCCCCCAAGGCCTGCAGCTCGGTCTTGGCAGGCTGGTCCACGGGGACACACAGGAGGAAGGTGTGGGGGCCGGGACTGGAGAGCGCAATGCAGGAGGAGATCTGGGCTCGCACCTCGTCTGGAGAACGCTCCGAATTGAACCAGTCTGGGGTGTCCACTACTGCCACCTGGGGGTGGAGGGGACACAGAGAGAGAGAAAGTGAAAGTGAGCATTATAAAAACACATTAGACCCCCCCATTCGCCCAAATATAAGTAATAACTGAATAAAATATGATAAAAGGGTGAAACAAACAGAGTGAAAAAGTGTAAACATAAATTTTAATTCAAGGTGCTACATTTTTAGCATTTGTACATCAATAAATCATTATTACATTAATGTTGAGACACAAGTAATTACAGTAAATAAAGGAAACCAGCCTCTACTGGATTCAATATTGCATTTTTGTGTGCCACAGAGTTGCGGGAAATCTGATGGATTGCTTTACAAAGGGAATATTGCTTTATGGCACAAAACAAGAAGAGGGCCACTGTTCTTCTTGTGTAAATGGAGCTAAAACTCTCTGGCAATGGCACAAGGTGGAATGAGTGAAACGAAGATGAAAATGATCACCATCAACATGTTTATCCTCTTCAGTAAAATGAAAGAAAAAACCTTTGAGAAATGCTAGTACTATCAATACCACTGCTGTGAGATAGAGGCTACCAATTGTCTCCACCATGGTCTCATTTGTATACGGTAATACTGTATATACCAAGGTATTACAATTAATTTGACAATGACAGCAGTAACTGGACTGAGCTACTGACCCTTCTCCCTGCTGCCAGCGCCTTCTTCTTCTCACACTCCTGAGTGATGGCTGTCAGGCTGTCCGGGCACGACTTAAACTCCTCCCGACCCAGGATGCTGTTGCCAGCCGTACTCTTCCCTGCTCCAGACCGCCCGAGCAACACCAGCCGCAGCTCCGGAGAGGAGGAGGAGGAGGAGGAGGAGGAGGAGGAGGATGTTGACGCGGAGAAGGTGGAGAAGACAGGCGAGTGCGGGGAAGAGGTGGGAGAAGCCTCAGGAGAAGATCTCTCTCCAAAGCTGTTGATTCTGTGGTGAACTGAACAAGGTGAAATCTGGAGCTTAGGACGAGGAAATTAGAAATACAACCACCAAACGTCATAGGAGTGTGCTGTTTAGTGACACAAAAGGAGTCAGTGAGTTCCTATTACTTACAAGTAGTAGTCATTTTTGTGGTTGGTTTGACCTCAGACAGTTGTGAGAGTATGGCGCCATCTGCAGGAAAAAAGTAAGTATGAGCCCTACACATTTTATTTTTTCTTCTGTTATTTTTTTCTTTTGCTGATTAGAAAACAGGCAGAGAATCCAGTTCCCAAACACCGTAGGCATTTACCTGCATTTAGTCTGAAACTGGAGCTCCTCTTGGGCTCGAGCTTGCTGTCGCTACGGGGCTCTGGATGGAACTGTGGCTGCCCGTTAGCCAGTGAGTTCACAGACACTCTCCCCTCCATCTCGTCCCGCTCTCCTTCTCTCCTCCTCTCCGAGGCAGCGGTACTCCTGTACCCGTACTCCTCTCTCTCTCGTTCTCTGTTCCTCTGGGTCTCTGTGTTTGGGATGTGCCTCGACTCCGCCGTCTCTCTTTGCTCCTCCATCTTCACTCGGTACTTTTCCCTAAGTTCTTGCTCTCTTTCTTTCACTTGTGTCTCCATCTCTCTGTCCTCGGCTGTTTTCAGGTAGCACCCTCCGTTCTTCTGTACCATATTCTCTATCTATAAAAGAAACAATAATGCACTTCATTTTAGTGGGAGAATATCACCTAAACACATGTATACAATTAACATGTCACATACTGTAATGCCTACAGTTTATCTACATCATGTGATAACTTCCTATGTCTACCAGCTTTGGCCAAACATTTTAGAACTCTTAGCAAAATTGCCATTGAAGTGAGCAAGGCATTAACACCCAAACCGGTCCAGTAGAGCTGCACAGTGCCAACAGTAAGACTATGAGACTGGCTGTACTGGGCAGCTCCCAGGTGTGACTGTATTTAACGGTATGAGAGTGAAACAGGGCGTTGCTGAGAAAAAGCATGCATGCTCAGCAAAGCAAAGCAAAGCTTCTTAGGAAAAACTAAAACA
This sequence comes from Centroberyx affinis, assembly GCF_046629955.1. Lineage (NCBI taxonomy): Eukaryota > Metazoa > Chordata > Actinopteri > Beryciformes > Berycidae > Centroberyx > Centroberyx affinis. The sequence continues at coordinate 104,459 of NW_027281391.1, forward strand.
AAAAACACTGATGTCTCTCAAACACCTTACAACATGCACTATGTAATAATAAGATAAAACTGATTTTGATTTTTTACAGTGCTCAGGGTTCCCACACCTTTTCACTGATGAAAGTAGAAAACATTCCCATGACTTCTCCATGACCCCTTTTCAATTGTCCATGACCAAATTTTAATGAGACGGAATTAAAAACTAACCATCAACTACACTAACTTCAAGCATTAGTTTGTTTTACACAAGGATTATAATATTATTTGAACAGTCAGCAATATTTGGTTTCAGAACCAGCTGCACAGCTTTTGTGACATTTGACAGCACTCAAGAAAGACCTTTCTCTTTCTTATAATTTTCATAACTTCTCCAGGCCTGGAAAATACAATTTCTAAATTCTATGACTTTTCTAGGTGAGCATTTTTCAAACGACACGGTTACAATGTGTTTTACAAGAAAGACAACATCTACCTCACTCAAGTGCTTCTGGTATTTACCCAAACTGGCCCAACGTGTGAGCCCACCACAATCAACACTAATGTGAAAAAAGAGTGACAGCCCGCTAATCCCCATCACTGAAGCCTACCTTCTCCAGCAGAGTGCGGACCTGCTCCCTGTCCTGCCGCCGGCGATTATTGATGACATGGTACCTCCCCCCGCAGCGCTGGATCACCTCCCGGAGGCCTGGGTCCTCTTCCTGCACATAAGCCTGGGGAACACAGTTGGTTTGTGTGAATTCAGATTTGCAATTGATCTGCCTCTCTCCTGCTCCTGTAACCAGTAGTCGATTTGTCCAAATTTGACACGGGGAATGATGAAGAAGTATTACGGGGGAAGGACTTGGAATTACCTGCTCTGTCCGGCCCATCAAGTAGTCCCCACAGGTCAGCAGGACCAGGGTGTGGCCCAGCACCCCCTCCCCAAACACCTCCTCCAGCTCCGCAGGCACACGGCCCTCCACCTGGGAAGAGGAGGGAAATTCATTAGTAGGGCTTTACTAGCTAAAATCACTACTGACACTTATTCATTATAAAGAGATAGTAAGAAATATGTAGATGGTATACCATTAAGAAATTAAACATATGGTCAAGAAGTGTATTGTCTCATAGTGTTGTCTTTCAATTTGGATATTTTTTATCAAACTTTTCCATAATTCATTTGGGAAGAATGTAGATCCAAAAACATGACTTATACAAGTACTGCAATCCATAGAGTTATCTTGATTTTCACACAGAACTAGCCATTAGTCATTGATGTTTGCACAAGTTGAAATGAGAAGCGTCCCTACAGAAGCAAAAACACGAGTGGAGGGACAGACAGACACACACTACAACCAACCTCTGTGAACTGGCCCACTGGCACCAGCAGCAGAAAAGCGTGTGGGCCTGGCGCTGTCAGTGTCAACGCCCGCTCTGTCTCCTTCTTCACATTAGCCTCCACCTGGCCGCCATCCCAGTACCATCTGGGCGCCTCCACCAGGGTCACCCTCCTGCCCTCCGAGACGCCCTGCCGCACCTGGCAGCTCCTGGACGAACCGGAGGGGGACAGCTGGAGCAGGATGGTGTCTCCTGACGCGGTCTTCCCACATCCGATGGTCCCCAGCAGGACAAGCCGCAGCTCTGGGGGTGCGGAGCTGAAGAGGCCCCCCCTCAAGTGTTCAGTCATAGCTGCAGAGAGAGGAGAGCATCAGCATAAACCTACTCATCTAATTCAACATATCAATATGCTATCTTGTAAGCAGGTAGGAACTAATAAGAACTAACAAGCAAGGGCGTGTTGGGAGAATGTTTGTTCATACATGTGTGTTTAGCTGGAGGCTTGCCTCATAAGCCACTGAGGACAAATTCAAATAAAACTGGAAAAACAGAGAATAGTCTTGGCTGGGTAGGGCTGCTTCCTAAGTGTTTTATCATCTGATCTGACATCAGTCATACAAGGAAGATGAGCTGCTGAGAAGTCAAATGAGGGCTGTAACCCCTTGTGTGTTTGCATGATTACTTTTCTTCTTTGTGCCTGAAGTGTGTCTGTGTTGTGTGCATAATATAAAAATAAAAGAATACTATGTCTTCCTATGCATTTGAACACAATTTATCTTCCTTATATGTTGTTCACACCATCTGGTTTCATCTGTTGTGCATGAGTTCACACAGACTAAGGTAATTGGTAATGGAACTGTTGTTCACCACACCTTGCTAGTCCTGTCCAACTACATTCTACCTTGACCTCTATATTTGGGTTGATATGCACACATGCTCATAAACACGTCCACCTACCAACGCACACAAAATAGCAATTAAACATACAGCATTGGCAGTGCAGTGTTGCATGAAGTTTATACAGATTAAACACACCATTAAAACAAACTCATGGAGACAGTAGGTGTCATTTATCTATTAGAGCAGCTAAAATGTGACATAACATTGGCAGCTGCTTGTTCACACCTAGCAGCTGGTATAAATGTACTGTAGTGCACATGCCATACCTGGGTCATTATGGTATAAGTAATGTAATGTGGTCAAGAAGCCTTGCATGATCACTGGTAATTCAGTTTGCTGTTACAAACATTCCATACTCCAATATAAAAGTAACCACAGCATTAGCATTATCCAACCCATATAAAGCATACTTACTCACCTGTGTGAGATCTTTAGGCTGTGTGCTTGTATCGTCTTCTCTGTTTGTTCCGTTTGGTTTACTAGCATTGAGTTATATCTCTCATCCAGAAAACCTCCTTCCTTCAGTATACTTGGCTGCTGAAAAGAAGTGTCCGACTCCAACCACCTCTCTAACCTGCCTTTACAGGTGTGTCTCAGTCTCAGGGATCCGCCTGTCCAGCCACTCCCAATTTTCTTCCTCTATCGTACACATAAACACACTCGTTTTTTTTTAGTGCGCAATAGTTCCTTTGTCTGCAGGCTGCTGAGCATTCCACAATGGGGTGGAGGAGACATATCCCGGGGCATGAGTGAATCATTCCACCTCATTTTCACTACCACACCCATATGGTGGCAGAGCTGCCAGAGTCAGGTCGACCTGAAGGGTTAATAGTCGCCATGGTTACTACCTGGCAACATATGCCTGTAGGTATTTAGATAGGAGATGCTGCAGAAGACAACATTGTCACGTCCGGTCAGGACTGAGGGGCATTGACACACACACAAACAAAGCAGGTTTACAATGTTAAGCCATATGAGACAGAGGCACAAATCACATTCTGAAAATTGACTTTGACATATTCCATCTAGATATCAAGCCTCAGCTTCAAGCTTATGACCTATACATTGTCTACCAAACTTCTTCAGGTCATGAGTGATGGATCCACTGACCATTCTCCAACTAAAAGCTTGAGAGGCTTCAAACTGATTCGAGATCTGTGCTACAGCATCTACGAAACGCTTGATGAATTCCAACATCAACCAGAAAAATCCAACCTGCCACTTCCAATGTGTCTAATGACAATATCAGGAAGACGTCCCTAATATTTTGTACATTCGGTGTAGATTTAAAGTGTTGTTCACTGATGCCAATGTGCCCAAGAAAGTTAAAATAATTTGGTGTGCACAGAACAAATAGATTGTTTTAATTAAACAACCAACACAACAAAGTAAACTTTTTATCTTACAAATTCGTTATTAACACAAAATCTTGCTTACTGCAAAAAAAAAAAGACTCTAAACTAACCTAAAGTGTTTTTCAGCATATTGCAGCTTGCTGTGTGCAGCCAACAGGGCCTTCATCAGTCACAACCCAGGCATCACATAGGCAATGTTTTCCAGAGTGTCCGCCTTAAAAGGAAGAAAAAGGACACAAATATAGGCGTTTCATCCTAAATCACATAACATACTGGCAAAACAATCATTAGACCATGTATTACAGTTGTGTGTATATGTGTGTGCATGTGTGTATCAGTGTACAGTGTCAAGCGGCTGCTTCTCTCACCAGTGTGTGCTGTGTGCAGCTCCTGAGCTCTGGTATCTGTGAGGTGAGGCAGAGTAGTGGAGCCAGGGCGCACAGCAGGGAGTCCAAGAGCAGAGACAGGCCACCAGACACACACACCTTCTTCTGCACAGACACACAGACGCAGGGAACACATCATTACACATGCTGCATGTCCTCATGAGGCAAAATCAACCATGCCCCTCTAAATCTAAGGGATCATAGGGATACATCACTGATGTCCGGCAAAATAATTTTCCATTTTGTTTTCAATTTTGCCTGATTTTGCATGTGTGTGTTAACAATAGAAAGGCCGAACCACAGTCAAATGATGCCTGTTTTGAATTTTAGATTTAAATATCTCAGCTTTCAAATTGTCCCTCCATGAATTTCCCAAACTCACTTTCTGCACAAACCAGCTCTCTTAGATTTTCAAAATCTTGCAAGGAAACTGCAAGATTTCGCAGCTTGCAAGTGATACCTATCAGTTGATACCTTCTGGGACTTATCTTAAACCTCCTAAATCCACTGGCCTTTCTGCCGTTAATGGGAAAAACATTCTTTTCTGCATTCTTTGATTCCACTCACATTTGTCTCCTGAAGCTGGTGTCCGATGAGGGACAAGGATTCTCCCAAGAGGTGCAGGTGAGCAGCAGCGTTGACGGGATCCAGGTCAGAGCGGCCAGGACCCCTGGGTGTGGATCTGAGCGAACTGGTGGGGCTACTCATAGAGCTAGTGGGACTAGCCAGGTCAATCATGGGGCTAGTCGTTGACACCGCTGGACTAACTATGTATCTCACTGGATGAGCGATGGCTGTCATTGAACTAGGTGTGGATATGAAGGGGCGAGGCCTGCGGGTTACTGGACTGGTGGTGGAGGTGATGGGACTGGCAAGGGGAGACTCAGCGATGTTGTGCTGGTCATAGTTCCAGTACTCCTGTATGGGACTATGACTGACCTGGGAGGGATGGAAAGGCAAGAAGTGATGATACAGTAGGATAAGCAAAAATGACAGTAGAAAATGAATGTTGAAGAACCTATGGAGTAATTACCTGATCAATGCTGCCCTCTGCTGTACAAGTTGAATGCAACAAGTTGTCCTGGGTACCAATCTAGTTAATGCCAACACAGGGGAGAGAGTTTACAGATGAGTCATCACATTAGTTGTATGGATGATATCCCAGACACAAGTGAAGTTTATCCTGAACAATAAAGGATAATACAGTTTCTCTGACAAATTTCGTCTGACAGAGTAAAATGCATTTGATCTCATATTCTTACATCCCCTCTGTTCTCTCACCTCTTCTCCTCCTCTCTCTCTCCATCCGCCTTGTGGTACATAGACTGGATAGGTGGGGAGGAAGCCAGAAGACTCGCCTCCATAAGGTTCAGGCCCAGCTCTGCTATTACCTGCGATGGGTCATTTATTCATATTTAACAGTAGGGGTACCAGGCAGGCATTTTCTCTTAAATTATCCCATTAACCAGGGGGATTCATTTAATAAACAGTGGTGTATGGCAGTGGTGTATTCCAGCCAATGACATGGAATTTGCCCATTTCATTCAACATGATGTAGAGTATGTCCACCTACAAGACTATTCACCACTGAAACATATTTTTACAACCATGATGGGTGGGTGGGAGTCAATAAAGGGCTTCTTTAGTGATTTCTACACAGCTGAAGTATGTTAGCCTGAATTACTTCAACAGCACACACACCATCTTATTACATGAAATGCTCCTTACCAGAGTGACGCCTTTTCTTCTTGTGCGAGCCCTTTGGCTCCTGAAAAAGTTGAACAGTAACCCATCACAACTTGGCATGCTGCTATTAACAAAGGTTAGAGATGCAAGAGAAGTGTAAAAACGGGACAGAGGGTTGTTGTGTCAAGCGGACAATCTACTGAACAATCCATCCATCTCATCACCTGCCCATCTGTGTGTCCAGACACCCATTCATCCATCAGTCCTCCCTTAACTAACACTGTGGGTGCGACAGTCACCTTGTGCGGTCTCTTGGAGCTGTATTCCTCAACATCTGACTCCGGCTCCTCCAGGTCCTCCACGTCAATCAGAAAGTCTTTGTAGGATCTTTTCTTCTCTCTCTGGCTGCGTCCACTCACAAGGCCCGCTTCACCATCCATCGCACTCCTGGGTATGGAGCACATAAAAAAACAACAAACAAAAAACACCCAGTGATGTAGAGGTAAATAAAAATGTGGGTAAACTAAGCTCCAGTGGGTGAACACAAGGCAGACAACCACCAATGCAAGCAAAAATCTGGTATTTTTCCAGAAAAAAATATTTGTTTGTTTGTTTTCATTATATAATTTACATCAGTCTGATACAATATACAATGATGTGCACTACGAATTTACGCTTTAAAGACTTGTCAGACTCAAGGGTGTGTAAAATCTATTCCCCTAATAAAAGTATTATTATAATTATTTGTAGCAGTAGGCTAGTATCCGTAGCCTAGTAGTAGGGCTGCTAATAAAAAGGTGGGTAAATTGAGTGGGTGTGTTACATTTTTGGCACCACCACCACCACCATCATGATTACCACACAACAGCCAGGTTGGCTAATTCAGTATCAGTCATATCTTTGGCAACTTGGCAAAATGAATGCATCATCAACAAAATTCATCACAAATTACTCAAAAGACTTTATCTAGCAAATTTCAATTACATTTACAGGATTTAGGCTACACGTGAAGTAGCAAGCAAGTAGTGCTTTGTGTTTCGTATCACCTGATGTAATAAACATTTCAATGGGCGATCGCTCATGGCCATGGGCGAGTATGGGAAGCAAGCTTTACCAACAGGCTTGCTAGCCGCCTAGCAAACCTGTCAGAGTGCCTTACACCTGAAAGTGAGCTTTTAAAAGACTTCAAGGCAGCGTTTTCCTCTGAAACACTTGGAAACGGGTTGGTGCTATGTGTTTTAGATAACGCACTTTAGACAAACACTGTCTATCGTCACATCATGAGTTCAAAGTTTGTCGGGGACGCGCACGGTGGGAAGTCAGTCAACATGCCTGGACTCAGCTTGGCGAATAAAAGCTAAAGCTAACGTTAAATTGACAAAATAAACGTTTGGTGTAGGCAAGTCTGCGTCTGTCGACTGAACTATGAGCTACAATTACGATAAACAACTTTAAAACGAACCATAATTACATGTTGAGGACAACTTTCACCGACAGACTCAACTTACTGCCTCTCCTTCATTACAGGGGAACTGAATCCTGCTGATTCACGTTTAGTCTCTCTCTCTCTCTCTCTCTCTCTCTCCCTCCCTCCACTCTGCTGAATCACGTTAAAGAAAGTGATAACGTTACTTGCCCCCACGTCCTATTTTTACAACCCATTATCGTGTAAGCCATTGCTGCTCTGCTGAGTTGGAACAGACGTACAGATTTTTATAGGTGATACATAACTATACTGGACACCAGAAAGAAAATCAGTAACACGGGTTACACATAGGCCTAAATTGGCTGGATTTTCCTTCTCTTGTATTGTTATGAATTATCAATCGATTATCAATATTTTACAATTAGCCTACATTTACATTGCTTTAATTTCTACATTTTTACTCTGACTGCCACCACAAATCATAATTTACCAATAGCATGCTTTATAGACCTAGTAGATCCATACAATTTGCTTAATGGCAGTTTGTCACCAATTTTATTTTCCCAACAGTATTGCAGACTGCAGCTCGTTTGATCACAAGGTGTTCTTCAACTATTTCAGGCCAGACCCAAACTAAATATATTTACTGCTGCCTTTGGTCCTAGCTTCAGCAAAATCTACTAGCAGATTGTCATGTGAAATAAACCATTGGCACATTTTATATGCTGAGTTTAAGTTTAGGAAATGCTGATCTACTTAATTTACAGCTTTTGATGATCATTTTAAAAGCAGGCATTGCTGAGCTGCAGGTGCGGTTAATTAGTTTTATTTAGACAGAGAGTTGAACTTGGCAGTGAAAGATAAGCAGTAGGCTATTCCAGCTTGTTTTTTTATACAGGGATTTGGAAATTTAAGTTACAGAGATATCAGTTAAAACCATCTGCTGTCTAATAGTTTTCAGCTGTGGATAAAACAAAGATAAAGGCACATGCATGGAAAAAAAATGAAGGAGAAGGCAGCAGGTTTGCCCATACTGTAACTCATTTACTACTTGATACTGCACTGCCCAAATCTGCTCTGCCTTTACTGAACAATGAACCCAGCAAGTCATAATAGTGTGAAGTGTTGTCTTTTATTACAGTTTGAGTAATGCCTTTCATTTTGTTCTGCTGAAACTGTGTGTGGGAGTCTACGGTGTTTCATGTGGCTGACTGGTTGCATGATGTAACCTGTCAGTGTATCTTCACTTAGTGGTTTAACTTGCTTAGGAATGTTTCTCAAGAACAGAAACAGTGTGTGAAATGTGGCTTGGTGCTTGTCCTTGTCATAACACCGTCATGTGATTATTCCTCTAAAACCCCAGTCACCATTTCAACATTCCTCACAAACTTCCACCGTCATGCTAAGAGCCGGCCCCTCCTCTTGTCTGGTTCAACTTTGGTATTCCCCGAGCTGCACTGTCATGTTTAGCGCTCGCCCCTCCTCCTCCTCCTCCTGCTGCTTTCCCATGCCATTCCTAAAGCTGCTTGGTCATGCTAAGTCCCATAGCCCCCCCTCGCCGCTTTTCCATGTTGTTCCCCAAAGTTGCTGCATCATGTTAACTCCCGGTCCCTCCCCGTGTTCTCTCTCAGTGTTCCCTGCTGAAGTTGCCGTGTCATGTTTAGCCGAGGTCCCTCCTCCTGTGGTGTTCCAGATGGAGACGTTGAGTCAGCCGGGCTGCTTCCTGTTTTCATTCAGCTGGTGGGGCGAGGGAGGAGACAGAGGAGGATGATATAAAAAGAGGGAGAGAACAGCGAGGAGGCACACAGAGCACAAACTGTTCTGAACATCCAGAAAGAGAGAACAGTGAATTACTGTGGATATACACCAAACTACCCAACTTAAAGGACTTATCCTAACTGGTGAGTGAAACACAACGCGTAACTTCATGCTTTTCTCATACTTTCAATTTCATAGCCTCTTTTTGCCTTTTTGCACTAATTTGATCGCTGTGTGGTGTTTGTGATTTTGGAATATGGATTATGTGCTGTAAAGGCATGTTTCTAAAGTCTTTACTTTTTCAGACATCCAGATGGAGACAGCCAGGAAGACCCAGACAGCAGCAGAGCAGATGACTGACAGGTTGGAATGAGCTGCTGTGATTTACTCTGCCTCTGAATCCCTCTTCTTTACCCATTCACCTTTCATCATTGCTTATTGTTGCTTAAAAGTTTATTGGAGTGTGGAGAATTTTTAGGATAAGTAAGTGTCACTGCATGTATTGCTCCATTTACAAGTATGACTGCATGTATCATATTTGCATTAATGCTGTGCATCCCAAAGTAGATCTCTAGTATGCGCTCTATCTTCTGTCTGCACTTGCAGAACTTTACCAGCTGCACACACAGCCTACTTTAGATAAACATCTATAGGTGCGATAATTCACTTAACGTATGCTCTGCACTTTTGAGTCAATAAGTTACGCATTTGCCCTATATGTTTATCTACATTACGCCTCTGATTGCTCCTTCTCTTATGCCTCATTCTTTTCTCTCAATGCTTCAGTGTGACGAACACGTTCTTAACCATAGCCAGAGATCACTATCAGACATCAGCATCTATTGCTAACAGAGCAATAATGAGCGTCATTCACTTCCTCTCTTACAGGGATCTGTCAGAACAAATCAAAACGGTGACGAAGGAGAGTCACGTCAGAGCGGAGAACACCGAACTGATGCTGAGCTACCAGAGGGGGCAAGTCACCCTGCCACAGTACAAGGTAATACTGTCAAAACAAATAAAGTAGCTGCAAATAAAGTAGTTCCTAGGCTGTGTCTTTTTTTTTAAGCGACAACACGGAATGATCTGGTGGCTTATTGGTGGGTATTTTCTGACTCTCCTCCTCTTTCCCCCTCCCCTCCTTTAGCTCCTGCTGTGTTCGCTGTATGAGATCTACCAGGCCTTGGAGGAAGAGCTGGACAGGAACGCCGAGCACCCCGGTGTCGCGCCCGTCTACTTCCCCGCCGAACTGGCGAGGCTGGAGACCATTGAGAAAGACCTGGAGCACTTCTACGGCCAGGACTGGAGGGAGAAGATCGTCGTCCCCGCAGCCACTAAAAGATACGCTCACAGGCTCAGACAGGTACGTTTCAACTGCACCTGTAAAAGACTCAAACACACATGCGATTTCAGGTGTAGATGCTTGGTACATTTAACTGGTAATCTTCCTGTGTTGCTCTGAGGTAACGCTCCTCATCTTTCTCTCTTTTTTCCCAGATCGGCAAAGAAAACCCCGAATTCCTGGTGGCCCACGCTTACACCCGGTACCTGGGCGACCTGTCGGGGGGGCAGGTCCTGGGCCGCATCACCCAGAAGTCCCTGGGGCTGAAGAGCGGCGAGGGCCTGTCGTTCTTCTCCTTCCCCGGCGTCTCCAGCCCCAACCTGTTCAAACAGCTGTACCGCAGCAGGATGAACGGCATCGAGCTGACGGAGGAGGAGAGGAACGGCGTGCTGGAGGAGGCGGTCAGAGCCTTCGAGCTCAACATCCAGGTGAGGAGGGGCGACGATGATGATGATGATGATGTTTGGGCAGAGGGACCGGAGCAGAGGAACAGCGGTGGTTGTTTAGGAGAAATGAGAGACCTCAGGCTTTCTCAGGGGTTGAGTGGAAAAGAATTAACTTTGAGGACAGTGGGAAGATTTATTTTGACTTGTGTGATTGTTTATTGATGTATGAGAGAATAATAAGTGACTGATGGATGTTCTTTTTGTTTTACAGGTCTTTGATGACTTACAGAAGATGCTGAGTGTAACTCAGAGGGAAAGCGAACTGCAGAGCTGTGCAGCACAGTCCAAACTGGCTAATGGTAAGACAAGTAGATAGGCAGAGATTCACACACACACACACACACATACAAACTCAGGCCTACAGTATGTTGTCAATGTTTTTGTACATTTCTCTATCACTTTTTGACTGATATCTTAATGCGTGTCCTCTCTCAGGAGATCCCATGTTGGCTAAGACACTCCAGATCCCCGGCACCATGATCAACGCCTCCCCGCTCTTCAGGATGGTCCTGGGACTGTTCGTGGCTCTGGCCACAGTCAGCATGGGAATCTACGCTTTTTAGCAAACATACACAACAATTTTGTCTGTATATCAAAATTCTAACAGATCTATTTTTGTACTGTGCAAGCCTATCGAAGACCCTAACCTATCTGTAGTGTTTTAATGGTGTGATTGTGTTTGTAAAAATCAAATACTGTATAATGTTTTTTGTAACATTGACTGAAAATGTCAGAAAGATGAGTGTGAGAATTCAAGAAGTTTTGAATTCTAGTACTTTTTTCTGATTTTCACTGTAATATTGCTATACAGTATTTCTGTGTTGCAAGGACTAATATGTGCAATATTGTAGATTCAAAAATGTGTATATAATGTAAATAGTTTAACTTTTTAATAAAATTGTTACAAAAATGACCTTGCAATGCATCATTTCCGGTATATTTAATGCCCTTACTAAAGGTTTGTGTTCATGAAGAGATGACAAGAGATGGAAAGTTCCCAGTGAGCTGAACTGTGACGTGGGCGTATATGAAAATAGAGAAGTGCACTCACTATTTAACGCCATTTAACGAAGGCAGAGGGCGTTGTCACATGAGAATTTGTGAATTGAGAAATCGTATGAAACAGAATACATTTCCGCACTGGGTTCCCAAACCAACACTGCACTCTCTGAGCTCACTACACTCTTGTGTTGCTGCTGAATACCTTTCTTTCTTATTGTATTAAGGCACGTTCTCGCTCCCATTTGCACACGAGAGTGAAAACTACCAAACAAAGAGCGCTGTGTACTCATCAAGTATTTGCACTTGCAGAGACTGTTTGACTTTTTCTAACAAACTTTGATTCGAAGGTCAAAAACAAACAGCCCCAACAAGATATTCAACTGCTACAATAAAAACTGTCTTTAAGCCTCCCTGGTATACAACAATAAAATAAAACAGAATGATAGGGAGATCATTCTGTAAATGAAATTGAGTAATTACGAACAAAAGGGACCGCTGGGGTCTTGAATCAGAACATAATAAACTACAAAACGCCCTGTTATTGCAAACAATATTACAAGCAACCCTGAGGATTTAGATTCATTTATTGCTGCGCTCTTCTTCTCTCAATTTTGTCAAGTATTGCTTCTCTCCATACTGTATGTCTCCCTAACGATGTGGACGCAGCAGGTGGGTGTGGTCGCACACACTGTCTAGATTATTTTCACATCATCTTCTATGTTGGTTGTCTACCTGCTGCTGTGCTGCATGGTTTCTCTTGGTTGTTTGGTTGCTGGCACTCTGGTTTCTCTGGGTTATCTGGCTCATGTCATTCTATTTTTTCCTAATATTTATGACACTCTGTTAGCTGATTGCTGGGATCCATCTGGTTGACATTTTGCTCATCTTCCCACCGGCCCTAGTCTATTAATAAAATAGGCTTCCTCTGTTTTGTAGCTTTCCCATTGTGATTTCCTACAAATAAGTGGACGTGAACGTAATTTAGAGGTCATCACGGCTGTAATAATACAATGTATGTAAAAGGATTGCAATAATTTCATTGCAAAAAAAATGGTACTTGCAGTTTAATTCATGCTAGCTTTCCTGGAGGTGAAGAAAGTTTCACCAGGTTGATAAACAAAGATTTAATCAAACCTACTGCAACTCAAAAAAAGACATCCTTTTGCTTTTCATCTACAGTGACTTCTATGCCTTTAATACAGTAAGGACACACAACACATCACACTCATGTAGAATTTGGTATCCATTTTTATTGTGGTTTGAGGATTTTCCTAAAAGCTGTGGCTGGTTGCACACATTACAAAAGAAAAGACAGAAAGATTGTATCAGCAGCCAGAGCAAACGTCTGGCTTTATCCTGGGCCTATTTCTTCATATGTGACAAACAAATCAGCACAGTGCCGCCGGTATCTAATTATCCGTCTCCCCCTAGAGGACAACTAAAACAAAACAAAACAAAACAAAAGAACATGTCATATGTATCAGAAATGATTGTACTTCACAGGAGTTGGCTTACTTCACCCTTAAAAGGCACAGCAGCCCGAGTAAATCAGAACTGTCCTCTTATCGTCACTTATACTGCCGCAGCTTCTCTTTCACAATTTCAGTTGTTTGTGCTGTACATTGCTCAGCCAGTATCAGATAGTACAAGACTAATTCCAAAAGCTAAAAGCATTGTGTCTTCCCAGGCTCAAGAGCCCGGGAAACGTTTCACTTGCTGTAGGAAGGCCATCGACACAAAACAAGACCCAACAGCTTCACATTAGAAAAACAGAAGTTACTACAACTAGGTCTACCTCAACTGACGGGATTAATTCAAAATGTAATGTCAATCTCTATCCACCCTCCCTCTAAAAAACACACACACACACACACACACACACCAACACACACACAGTCATCTACAATGTCTATAAGCTACAGAGTGGCAAATGAGGGGTTTCCCAAGGTGCTTTGAGGGGGATTGCACAGCATATTTGTCATTGTAAATGTCACTGACGGTAAACACCCACACACACACATTTAGGACTGACATTAAAAATAAAGTAGAGAGCACAAACCCAAGGCAAAGCAAAGGAGAGGATCCATATTAAGGGAAGGCAAAAAAAAATAGACCCACCTTTATAAAAGCAGCTTAGAAGGGCAACTACAGTACAGACAACAAAAACCCAAGCCCATAAAACAACAAATCAATCTAAAATCTCTTCAAAAGCTAGAAATGACGCCATTTTTCTGCATGCTGGTGTAGACATGAATGGTAATGGGACCTCAGTCATAGCATATCTTTCTTCAGAAAAATGTAGGTTATTTTTCTACGGCTGTCCTTGGATTTGATAGTTGCATTCCAGTAAAGAGCCCTATGCTTTAGAGACATTCACGGCCATGGGTGCCTTTGAATAAAAAGGACAATAACTGCACTCTGCCTTCTGCAACTTTCTTGCACTTTCTCTATGAATATTACATATTGCACATTAGGTCTGGAAGGGGGATGATTGATTTTAGGGGAAGTACAAGACATTGGTCACATGCATTTAATTACCATGAAAATCTCAAACTATAACGGACTGTCAGTCATCCCAAAGTGAAATCAGTAAGCAGTAATATCTTGTTAATTGTATAGCTTTCTATCTCCTTCATCTAGTATTGATTTGGCACGTTCTCCTACTGTAAAAGGCAGACTTTCCTAACCCAAACATGCCCATATCACACCTAAAATTGTACTATAGGGCACTGTTTTCAGCATCTGAATGCATCCTAAAACACTCTCCCCAGCATGACGCCTCCTCTCCTTGGCTACCTGTCTGAAGAGCTAGGACAGCTTGGGCTAAGAAGGTGCATTTTATTTCTAGGCCGGAGCAGCCGGCAGGGGCTGCTCAGTTGGTTTCATAAGTGGACAGCAGGGCCGCATCGACAGGCTCCATGCAGGAGGGGCAGGTGAAGGAGCGCATCAGCCAGGGGTCGATGCAGTCCACATGGTAGATGTGGAGACAGGGCAAGAACCGAATGGGATCCCCATACTCAAAATCCATCATGCAGATCACACACCTAGGGGAGAGAGACGCATTAAGCCCTCTTGTCTCTGTTATTCAACTTCAAACATAAATAAAAAATTAAAGTTAAATGTCCACAAGCATTAATATTGCTATGAAATTCATGAATATGCTCATTGATGAAAATGCTCGATTTAGCCAGTGATGAATATGACAAGTAGAAATGGTGTACCGTGATATTAGAAATAATTTTTATTCTTGTTTTTTACTGACGGAAATTTGACAAAATGAAATTTGCAGAAGACGATTATCATAACTGCCCTTGAAAATAGTTTTAACTCACTCAGTGGAGTTTTGACTGACAAGGGAGGTAGCCTGATGTTACTGTAGGCAGCTGATCTACTAACAAGCCAGAGAGCAGCTGACATCACATTCATAATAATTCATAATTTATAAACTGATAATTAAGTAAGTGTGTATTTCATCAGCACAAATGTGCAATGTGACTGCACAGGGTCTGTACTTGTTTTGATCTACAGTTAAAGAACTGATGCAGTATACATTTTTGATATAGTATAACATTTATTTTTGTAGTATAATTTAATATAGTAAGTGTAGTATTTTTGATGACTATAAATTATAGTCATCAACAAAATAAAATTATAGTATACTGTTACTTTGTTGACCAAAATCCTATGACCAAATTTAAAAATGCTGTTAAAGTGAATACTGTCTATTGGGTGCATGCATTTCTGGGGTTACATTCAAGTAGTAGAAGATATCACACACAGTAAATCTTAAAAATACACATTAAACATTAAAGTGTGAGGAGTTCTGCTCCTGTTCATATTAACACTAACATGATGGTGCCATTGGTTAGGTTACTCACTCTTTCACTTTCTTGTCCGAGGGGTCAGAGCCGGGGTCGAAGATGCCTCTGGGCAGGTGCTGGATGAGGCCGATGCGCTGGGCGATGCGGATCTGCTCCTCCTCGGTCAGCTGGCTGGCCAGGCGGCTCTCACCGGGGGTGGGGTGGTACACGGGCACCGGCTGGGTACGCTCCTGGGAAAAGAGAGGGGCAGGAGACGAGAGATAGAAGAGTTATAAGGGGATTTGAAGGGCACCAGACAGCTCACTTGGGATGGCAGGAGCCTAGAGGTTAGATACATGGGCTTGTGACCTCGGTTCGACTCCCCGGACTAGCTGGGAAAGTGTGGGCAGGGACAATGAAAGTGAAACTCTCCCTCCCTCAACAACTACTGTCCAGGTGCCCTTGAGAAAGGCACTTTGCCCCTAATGCACAATGGCCAATAGTAGAGGAGTGTGGTTGTATTGGGCATTTGACTTTTCCTGAATAAATATAGGTAAAAAATATCCTTCTCATAAATATGCAGCCTCATTAAATCTGTGCCTATAGCTGGGGTTTATACCATTTTAATACTGGACACTTGTTATTTTGACAGTGTTACTTCTGACAATTAATAACAGCCCTAGGAGACAGGATAAACCTCCATGACAGATTAATAGTGTTTAGAGTCACGGCCATAAATAGTCCTCCAGTTATTTAAGTAGGCTGTCAAACTTAATGACATGCAGGGAAATCCCCGGGGCGGATTTTGATTCCGCCCCGGCAGCGCACCTGGTAAGGCGGCGGAGGCTCTCCGGGCAGACTGGCTCCCTCGGACTCATTCAGGAGAGACAGGTCGTCGGCACCTTGCGAAGACAGGCAGTTCCCCATTGAACTGAGACCACCATTAGAAAAGCCCAGGCAGGATAGACGCTTGAATTGGCTTGGGTGACGGTTAGTGTCAGCGCTATCTAACGTTTGAACGATGTGGCATACGCGAGCTAACGTAAAACCCTCCTCGGCTAGCTTCACGTTAGCGGACTAGTTTGTTGTCATTCCGTGAAAAGCTTGACGGAGAATCGGTAAGAAAAACAATATCGTTCACTGACAGGTCGAGCGGAGTAAACTTCTAATGCTGTGCTATGCAGTGGCTGGTAAAATAGGCGGTGACACAGATTTCAACAGTTTTTAGCGAGGTGATTTGATATCTGTCCGTCTGTTGGCGTCTTTTGTTTACAAAAAGTCAAGGCAGGAAATGGCGTCATGTCAGGAAGTTCTGTCCTTTGACAGCAACTTGTCATTCTAGTCTTTTTATCGGTGCGTGTTTGTGATATTGATATTAGTTAAATTTAGAGAAAAATTGACCTTATAATCTACAACCAGGGCAACCATCTGAAGTCTGTTTGTGTCCCGTCCATAGGTCCCGTCCCGTGTTCTTTGAAGGAAGTGAAACCTGACGAAAAACAAAACCAACTGAAAAATGGTGAGATGAATAAACAAAATGACATGGAAATGAGTAGGGCATGCCCCACTTTAACGAACATGCCATTTTCAACAGCCAGACTATACAATTCTGTTAATGTGACTCGTTTACTATAATTAATCACTCATCTGACTATTATGATTACTACTTGTCCTTGATAGCTATGTACAGCAATATAGATCACAAATGACGGTTAATGACTGTCCCACTGTTGATGATGATGATGTGTAGCTATATGTATATGACATGTACTGCATATGATGCTATGTAAAGCCATTTGAGACATGCTTGTGATAAAGGGCTATGTAAATAGACTAGACTGGACCTTTGCCAAGATAATTAGGACATAAAGGTGGCAGCCTAATTCATAGTATTCCCATGATGACACATTCATTTCCTACCAATATGGTGCTTTACCATATACACAGCTCATTGGCTGAGACTGTCATTTGATTATAATCACCTGTTAATTTATTATAATCACCTGTTTTCCTATCAAGATGGCCTTGTGGTGATGTAACAGAATTCTATGAATACTGTCAATCTTCACCCATCCAGGCTACAGCCCCTCCACCACCACCACCCCTACCCCCAGCCACGCTCAAAAGGTCTGCTCCCCCCCATCCTACACCGACCCCTCAACCAGCTGCCATGCCATACTCGTCTAATGAGGAGGACTATCCAGTCCAAGAGACAAATCCTGGCACCCAGGTAAATTCTCGCTCCTTTACCATCCCAAGCAATATTGGCTTGAGACCCTAAAATGATCTATCCATAAACCAAATCTCTCTACAACCAGGCTGCAGCTGAACCACCACTACCTTCTGTGCAACCTCAAGCTGAACCTCAACCTCTGCTGATCCAAGGACAGGCGGACAGTCCCTCTGGTCCTGAAGAGAAGTGCCATCCGGTCCAGGAAACTGACCCAGCACCACAGACACAAAATGGCCCCCAGGTAGACAATGTAGAGTCCTTCAGTAGATATTCCTTTTCCACTTGGCTCATCTCGATCACAGCTTTTTAAATGAGCTTTCAAATTGAAAATGTAGCTAACAGACTGGTCCTAGTGTTATTTGTGTTGCAGCATGGCTGGCCAGGCCACTAACCCTCTCCCTGTTACCACTGACAACAGGCAAATCTGGGGCTGCAGGGGCCACAGGATGAAGCAGCCGGTCAGTAGAAGGACATGACTGATGGCTGCTAACTCTCTGATGGAGTGGACAGGGGGCACTGATGGGCCTCATATATGTCACCTGAAAACATACTGTAGGTCAAAATATGCTAGATACTTGAAAACACAGTCCTGACTGCATTTTACTGCACTGAGACACTCTAAGGTAGTATTTGGACAGTTGCACATTGTTTGATGTTAAGTTTAAAGTGTTTAAAGTGTAAATCCAGATTTCTATCATTATCATAATCATCGTTTGCAGCTGGATTGATAACTTATCCCCTTGTTCATGCACACTCCAACCACATACTTCATGCTGCCTTCAAGATCCGCCAAGCCAAGATCAGAGAGCAACTTACAGTAATTTCTCTTGATAAGCAATAATCAAAATGTACTGTGTATATATACTGTGTATATGTAAGTATATATAGATAGAGAGAGATATAGAGTCTGACAAACTTGAGACCAGAGTAGTCGGCCTCTTTAGAACATGCAACGATGAATGCGATGACCTTTTTATGCACTTTGATTGAGACCAGATTTCATTTTTTTGATACCAAAAATTCTTGTTATCGTCTTTCATTGTCTTGTGTGTGGTGTCTTATATTAAATTAAAGTGTCTTGCAGCATGATAAAATGCCAATGAATTTGATACTTAAACTTTGTACATGTTGATGCTGTGATCCCCGCCAAGGGTTCTTTAAGGTTCTCAACCCACTTCATACAGTAGTCTGTGTATGTGACTACACAGCTCCTTTGATAGAATGAAACCTGAATGAAATATCTTCAACTTGTCGCTCTATACTTGTTTTATCCCTCATGTTGTCAGCAAATCTAGGTTACATCCTTTATGCTCATGAGTGAAATTTGACGCCTGATTTCCTATTAAAAAATAATTACCTGAATATATGATCCTGGTAAATCCAATGCTGAAACTGATTATATACAAAACATCATAACACATCTATCATTACCCAATAAGAATAGCTTCTTACTCATATATAACTCATATGTTTGCATTTTTCCTCACAATATACCACTGCCGTTCAATTAAAACACATAATTAGACATAAAACCAATATCTTATTAGACTGTAGCAGACCGCTACTAGACTATGTTCTATGTTCTTAGTCACAAATGACCTTTAGGTTACGGTTTATCGTTTATTTGGGAAATTTTGACTAATTTTGTTAAGATTGTCAGTTTCCTTGCTTCTTAATATGATCATAATATGGTCATATTACTGTCTTAATATGACCAATGGATTGTGTTTTTTTAATGTCACGCCAGGGGCTTTCCCTATCAGAGAAAGCTTCAAGTTCCATCATAGTCAGGATCAAACTCTTCTTCAGAGTCTCAGATCTCTATTCAGTGTTATCCTCCTCTCTCCTCTCTATGTCAGTATATCATGATCAAGGAGCTCTCTTGGCCAATGAGCCGCTATTTGGAAGCTGTCTGACGCTTCTGCAGAGGAAAATGCAGACAAGGCCCTGAACAAGCTGTACTTCTGTGCCTGAACACAGCGGGATAACTGTGTGAACCCACAAGGCCATGCTCTCTCTTTTCTTTGTGAGAAAAAAACACTAGCTCTGGTAATCACAGTATGTGGGAATATTTCAATGATGGGGAGAAAAGATAGCAGAGCGAGAAACTGTTTGTGTGTGTGTGTGTGTGTGTGTGTGTGTGTGTTTGAGAGAGAGACTCTGCAAGCCTGTTCTTCTCTCCCTCAAAATAAGTTCAACCACCAATATTCTAGTCAAATCACAGTCAATATTGTTGTCACAAAATATGACAGAAATCAATACAGTGATAATAGGATTTTATGAGCTTGTAAACCCTGTGCTGACGCTATCATGACGCCCTATGCCTTATATAAAAAATAATGATGCATTTATTACATAATAAACATGAAAATGGGTCAGTTTTGACATATCATAGGAAGGATAAGCCATGTAAGTGCCCAGTCCTTTCACAACATTGTAAATCAACGATAAATAACCTGCAGGCTTTATCTCAGCTTGTTGTGTAGAACGCTTAGTGATCATGTGACCTGTTGTCGTTACAGATTGCAGCCATGGTGGTTTCAATGGTCCTCTACAAGCAGATTGGCAGCAAGGCATGATGTGTGCTGTTTGTCCTGGGTCAGGATCACAACATAGTAACTGGTGGGAAAATGTTTGGAGCCTGTTCTCTATGCATAAGGGTTCGGGTCAATTCACTTTTTGGTGATTCAGAATATACCCAAAACCTTTTGTGTTGTTGGAATGTTGAGCATTAAAAATCAAAGGAGGTGAATGTGTGTTTTCTTAGCCTCAGCGCTGTGTCTGTACACATTTATTCTGTGATGTATTTATGATGTTTTATGATAGCTGTGTTTGTTTGTGCTGCAAACTGAAGATGATAAAGTGTAATGATGCACAGTGTGGAGAAGGATCTGCATAACTTGTGTCAGAAAGCGTTGCATACTGCACAATCATCCCTCACCCTCACTGCAGTAATATGATGCATTTATTTTTGTATGTCTGATATTGAAATAATAAATATCACACATATCTTGACTTTTTCTTTTATTTCCAAGTTGATTGATTTTCTCCTCTGACCAGAGTGCTGCATGTGATCCATTCCATGTAAATGCTTTGTACATGCAGGCACACAGAGAAATGCACACACACACACACACACACACACGTAACACATACACAAAATATAATTACAGTTATATGTTGTTTTTTGTGATTAAATGCTTTTTTTATAATTTTATTTCAATGTACTTGATTGCTGGACTGATTGAGCATTCTGTCAACTCTGTGACATCACAATTAACCACAGAATCCTAGTCAGTAGATTCTGGCACCAGTACCAGCCACAACAGAGAAGACACATCAAAAGACAACACACCCAACAACACTGAGACTTTTGAAGAGAAATATTTCAGCTTTGGTGATTCAGATTCAGTTCAAACTGTAAACATGCCTCCGCCACATCATGGCCCTGAGTCTGTGCTGCAGACTAAGTCTCTGTGCGCTCTCACATCCAGGAGAGACCCAGGTGAGTCTGAAATCCAGCAAACATCTGCAGTACCTATGTTGATCCACACAATTTATCAGGCAGGATGGGCATTAACCTATGTGAGAATTACAGGTTAGTCCCTTAGTTATAGCTGTGATTCTGTTGTTTGTGATCTGGGTCTGTGTCCTCACCACAGAAAGACCACATCATACAATATTACAGCTATTCATCACATGCAGCAAACAAGCTAATGGCTCCATGCATGGCCTTTCCCTGTTCATAGGCCGAGCTGTAAGGCACAGCGAACCCAGCAAGCTCCCGGTGCAGGAGGCTGGAGCGGAGAGGAAGAGGAGGAGTAAGAGGAAGGCCAGCCGTAAGTGCAGCCAAGAGGAGGAAGGAGCCAAGAAGAAAAGTGGGGAAGCCCAGCACAACCAGCACTGCATTGGCACCCATTTGACCCGCGACTTGGTAAACCTCCTCCAGACCAAGACTAGCAAAACCTGCAGCAAAGGTCAGCTGACATAGATAGATAGATAGATAGATAGATAGACAGACAGACATGAAAGAGAATGATAAGAAGATTAGTTTTGTGTGTTTGTGTGTGTTTTAGCTGAATTTAGGGCAAAGTACGAAGAACTGGGCCACCTGGGTGAAGGAGGCTTTGGAGCAGTGTACCGTGGATACCGTAAGGAGGACTTCTTGCCTGTAAGCCTTACATAACCACACACACACACACACATTTTACCACTCACTATATCCTTATTAAGTGCTAAGCCAATATATTTGTATGTCTGTCCTGTAGGTGGCTATAAAACACATTGCAGTGGACCAAGTGATCCGCACACCAGTGGTGAGTTTTCTTCCTATCAACAGAAAAAAGTTTCAATTAGGCTACAATCCTGATTTGTTTCATGACCCATTCCACTGAAAAACACAATTTTCCAGCATTTGCATGATTATGTGGCATATGGGCTGTATATTGGCTTAAATAAATATTGAGAACTGGGGTTTGTGAAGACCAAATCCTCATTTTCACAATCGGCTTATAACTGAGTGAAATTCTTGTCGTATGTTTCATCAAGAATTTAATCAAATATCATCGGTTGCATTTTTTTCCCACCTTTCCTGGTCCAAGCTGAGGAATCTATAATGAAGCGGTCTGCTAAACAGACACTAAATCTACTTTTAGGTGACTTAAAGCCACCAACACAAGTCTTAAATTGACAGCAGTTTTCTAGGATCTGAAAATACAAGAGTATATTTATGTTTATTATAATATGTAGTAATCTTCTTTAAATTCGGGACGTTCATCTCAATTTCAGAGTCTGATTTAATTTTTCATTTTATCGGCCTGCTCAGGGTAATTTTTCTTGTTTGTTTTCTCTGTCTTTTAGTGTCTGAACGGACAGATCGTTTCCCCTGGAGGTCTTGCTGCTGTACAAAGTCGGAGGTGAACCAGGATCACCCGGCCAAAACGCGGCTGTGACCCTGCTAGACCACTATGAACTGGACCAGGAGCTGATCTTGGTCATGGAAAGACCTGCGCCCTGCATGGACCTGTTTGATTACGTTAAGGAGAGCGGTGGCTCCCTGCAGGAGCACGAGGCCAAGGTAGGAGCGTGGAAGAATAGATGTTTGGGTGGTGTGTGTGTGTGTGTGTGTGTGTGTGTGTGTGTGTGTGTGGTGTCCGTAGAAGTGCAGTCCAGGCTGTGATAGCATTCCCTCTGAGCTCTCCCCTCTCCCTCCCTCCCTCTCTCTCTCTCTCTCAGATCCTCCTGAGGCAGCTGGTTGAAGCGATGCTGGAGATCCACGGCAAAGGCGTCACTCATGGAGACATAAAGTTTGAAAACCTGCTTGTGGAAACTGGCTCCCGCACTCCACGACTCAGGCTGATCGACTTCGGCTGATCGACTTCGGCTGCGGCTCCTTCCTGGAAGAAGGATTATGCACGAGCTTCTTCGGTACGCTGCCCGGCTTCTGTTCGTGTTCTTCGCTCTTTCTCTATCTCTATCTTTTTCCCTCCCTCCATCTCTCACTCTCGGTGTGTCTGTGTGTTCTAGGCACCGTCGACTACACCCCACCTGAGTGGTACGCCTGCAGGTGCCACAGCGCCGCTACGACCACGGTGTGGCAGCTCGGAGTCTTGCTCTACGGCGCCTTGACCGGGTACTTCCCCTTCAGCTCCACCATGGGGATCCTCTTTAAACGACCTGTCATCATGGGCGAGCTGTCACAGCGTAAGGCACACACACACACACACACACACACACACACACACACACACACATACACACACACACACACACCTTTGATACACACCTCATGTATTCATCTTTGATTCCTGTCTTTCTCTCCAGATCCAAATCCCAAAAGCCGCCCCACCCTGGAGAGCCTGCTGCAGCACCCCTGGCTGTGCTGACCCACCCTTTGTGTGTCAGTCAGGTTTTACATTGCTGCAGCAATATAAACTGTAAAAACCCATGTGACCACCTCCAGTCTTCTTTCTTGATGAAAGCCTCAGTATGACAATGCAGCATTTGGGTCAGAAACTCCCTGCTATTCCAATGTTAACCAGATGATGACGGTTACACTCAGATGTGTTGTTCCTATTTACTGCTACATGCAGGGTTGAGAGTTTTCCGTCACTACTATGGTGCTCCAGTTTCTTTCCACAGTCCAAATTATGCAGGTCAGATGAATTGAAGACTCTAAATTGCCCATAGGCCTGAGAGTGTTTGTGTGTAGTATGGTGATACATATGATCTACTACAGTATATGATGTATAGCATGTACTATATGATGTAATATGATGTAGAATGTATATGATATGTGTATATGTATGTATGTATATATACACACACATATATATACACACACACACACATATATATATGTAGTATGTATATGTATGATGTAGTATGGTATATGATGGTATGTAAAGCCCTTTGAGACTTGACTGTGATGAAGGCCTATACAGTATAAATAAAACAAAACAAGACTAGACTAGACTAGACCAGACCAGACTAGACTAGACTAGACTAGACTAGACTAGACTAGACTAGACTAGACTGTAGCCCCTTTCACACACAGAACCTATAAATTGTCATTTTGTGCTTGTCATCCCCCTCTTCTCCCAACTTTTCTGTCTCTTTCCACTGTGAACTAATGTGTCTAATGATGCAGAAATACCATCAAAATAATCTTTGAATGGACATTTCCCCAGAATGCTTGGACTCCCGGGGAGAAATTAAAAGTCTGCTTTTCATTTTTGATGAGTTTTGTACATATCCTTTCATGTCATCCAATCTACAAAAATACAGCAATAAAATGAAAAGCAGTATGAATTTAAACAATCATACAAGACAAGCAAGCACTGAAACATTATAAACATTTCTGGATTATGTCATTTGGTTTCCGCAAAATAGCTAGAGTTGGTATTGAAATTTCCACTTTCATCCACAAGTTGCATTGTTCTATCAGTAAGAGTCATACAAATATTTTGAGGGTTTCTGACTCTGTGCCAGACTGCTGAAGGTGAAGAGGAATTTTGAAAAGTAATCACACTAGGCAACAGGCCTCTCGGCACTTGGTAACAGTAAACTCCCACTTGTATTTAGCACTTTGTCTAGTTGCTGTGCAGTCAACTCAGAGTCAACTCAGAGTTCTGATATTTCTGAAGCAACAGGCCCTTCAAGCCTGAACAGACTGTTGTGCTATTTCTCATTTTTGTATCTTATTTTATTTCCACCCAGCCCACAACAGCCTGTGTGTTTCTGGGTCTTTGTTCTGTGTGTTGCTGCAGGTGTGGCAGCCAGTAGCACACTTAGCAAAGTTAATAGGGTTGACACCTTAAACTAAAGTAAACAAGGGACAGCTAATGAAACTGCACTGGGGAATAGGAAGACATGCTGTCAGTATTTCATATGGTCTGGTCTCGTGATCAGAACCTTTAAATCACAATGTGCAATGTGCGCACAAGGAATTTGACCCGGTTAATTGGTGCTGACACATTACAAGACAGTTACACAACACAGGATTGGCACAGCGTGTGCAGGAGCTCAAGACATAATGTATGACAGCAGACTGAACATCAACACTAAGCTTATATTCCAAGCCAGAGAAATGGTCCAGTGTTGCAGCATTGGCTTCGATGTAGCAGCAGTTTAGTCACAGATGTGCACAGTGCAGATAGTTGATGGTCTGAATAATTTATATCAGTGTCCGTGTGCAGAGTAGCAGGGTCAGTCCATATGTCAGTGTGTGTGTGTGTGTGTGTGTGTGGTCTACTGCCTCACATACCTGATGATCCTGATACAGTGGTTTCTCTAACTGTCCTTGTAACTGCAAATGCATTGTAGCTGCGACTATGCTGCATTTCTTTAAGTCTGTATTTGTCTGGGACAGCAAGTTTAAAGATGAACCCAAAGGATGCTGTCAGGTTAGATATCTATTCAGTGTTCTCATGGCGGATGCATGCATTTCCTACATGGCTATTTCCTATATGACCAACTGCCATGAACATGCCATGAACTAACTCAAAGAACTTTTAGAAACGGATGGAGTGCCTTGGACTTTTTCGATTATCGTTCATTGCATACATATTTTTCCCAATTTCTGTTGTTTCCTGCTGAATTAATTCCCACTGCAGCGCTCCTCACCTTCTGTATTTGCCAGTGGAGAGATCTATTTCCGTGTGATTTTGACAGTACAATGTGGATTCTAAGCCGCATTGACAAAGCGATCGATGTGATTCAAGACCAGAGTTCTTCTTCTCACAGGGAGATGTGTCATGGAGGTGAGCTGTAAGAATCAGTAATACGAATTGGGCATTAACGCTAGTCAGAATGTTTTGAGGTCTGTTCAAAGTAAATTTTCTTCTTGTGAGATAGTAAAGATGAACTTGACCTTATGATTGCTGAAAGCAGAAAGAACCACCTGTCAGGCAGTTTGGATAGAAAATGCGAATGCTGATAATTGTGAGTGTGAGCTTGAACAATTAAAGTCTCTTCATGACCATATTTTTCATCTTTATTTCACCAGACCAATCAATGCTTTCTTATGCATTGCTGGTATGGATGTGATTGCTCTGAACTGAGGGGAAGTTGCTGAAACTTTGAACATTTAGTTTGGATCATCTTCCTGATCATCTTCGTCGCTGAGGTTGCCGGAGCGGTGGTGATGCTCGTCTTCCAGGATCTGGTACGTGGCTCTCAAAAACAAAATGAATTTTCCTTGAAAGCGAACTTGAAAAGCTTGAAGCACTGCACTAAAAATGTAGGAAGTACGATGACACAATATTTTCTGTCTGTCTTTCTCAGGCTGATGAACTTCTTGTGGGTATGGAGGGTGAAGTTAGAAAAGCCACCAGAAAGGACTATGGAAAGAGTGAAATGGCATTAGATTTTGGAGCACCTTGCTGCACAAATTTGCATATTAATGAGGACAAATTATTTTCTTGAGACTTCTGTAACTCCTTAATGCTTTAGAGTTCATGTTAATACCCATATGTTATGTGAAGCCAAGTATGATGACATAGAAATATTTAATAATTAATAATGCATTCATTAGCTAATTAATAACCTAATTTGCATAAGTGTCGTGGTGATTCTGGCGGGACACCAGGCAGCTGAAGTGCCTCTTGTTCATCAGAAAGAAGGACACGGCACGGCAAGGTGGTACAGTCAAGAACATCCTTTTTATTCAATCAGGTGCTGCTCTTCTCAAACTGTGTTTTTCTTCTTATGGAAAAGAAACTGTAATTAACACATGCATTTCACCTAGAGCTCTGGGGGTGTTCTCACAAAGACATGGGGTGCTGCACTGAGGGCACAGACAGAGGCGTTGGAGAGCTGGGAGTCAGGGGGCCTAAGGGTGCTGCCTATTACACCACTAACCATACACGCGTAATAAGAAGAAGAAGGAGGAGGAAAAAAAGAACAAAATAAACAACAGAACAGAGACGCAGATAGCCCAGCATGAGGTGAGGGATAAAGGGGAAAACTGGGAGGACTTCCCTGAACCCTCGAGAGTCCGAGAGTCTGAGATCAGGTTCCTGCTGGCTTTTTTTTCCTAGCCGGTTGGTGTGTGTTGTCAATGGCTAATACTGCTGAGGGTTTCATTGTATAAAACCCAACATTACAATAATACTTCAGTTTAAAAGATTGACTTGAATGGATATGGGACTGGGGAACGCAAAAAAAACCCTTTTCTCAGCCTCATGCGGGACGAATCCGGTTATAAGGTGCTTGTAGCGTTTCATTTACAGTCCAAGGCTTTCCCTCGAAGAGAGCCTCAACGACAGCATACCCTGATAGCAAAAATATTAAAAAGGAAATCGAAATGAAAAAGGAAACAAAACAAAATAAATGAAAAGGAGAAAAGAAAACAAAACCAAAAATAAATAGGTAAAACAGAAATAGCAAACTCTTACCCTGTCGAAGCAGCCCTATTCCAACGTCCCAAAGCATTTCGTCCAGCCCTCCCTGTCCCACAACCTCCTCGACCCGAACCCCTGAAACCCCTGTCGTCCCTTCTTTAACCCGCCCATGGACACCCCCGAAAAAAAGCCCGTCAGCGTAATTTGTTCACTTACATTAGCTGTTGAATGGAGAAGCTGAAGAGATGGGTATGGTAATACAATGTGAAGCATACAGACAAGAATAACATGTGAGCTAACTGCATTCTGCTCAGACAAAAGTTTTTCTGCAATTATTTTTTTAACCCTTCCAACAGCGGAGAGGGCGGAGAGAGGAGAGAGAGAGAGAGAGAGAGAAAGAGAGAGAAAGAGAGAGAGAGAGAGAGAGAGAGACGGAGAGAGCGACGGACACACAGTTACAGACTACTCCAGTGTCTAAGAGAGAAAACAGACAGAGGAGACAGAGGGGAAGAAAAAAGCAAGAGCTGAACGAGAACAAGTTTTTTTGCCTTTTCGTTTTTTTTTTTTCATCATTTATCAATAAAAAGTAAAGAACTAATTCACACCAGTTTCCTTTTGTACTATATATATACGGCTTTGAAAAGGAAGAGAGGATATAGGGGAGGTACAATGGAGGGGATTCTTTTCTCGAGGGCACGAGGAAGAAAGTTGGCCCTAAGCGCTGAATTGGGGGGATTGGGTGGAGGGGTGGGGGGGTGGGGGTGTGTGGGACGACCTTTCGCCTCCTTACGGCACCCGGGGGCAACCTGCTACCTCGAGCCACTTCGAAAGGAGAGGGGGGGGGCGCGATCTGGATTACAAAATGGAGTCTGTGAACAAAAGGCACTTTTAAGGGACAACCTTTAACTGCTGGGAAACTATACACTACAGCACAAGCACTACTCAAGAGTCATTTACAGAGGAGGGGGGGGGGGACGGGGGGAGGGGGAGAGAGGGGGGTTCGGGGAGGGGGGGGGGGTTCAGGGGAGAGGCTCACCTTTGCTGTCATAAATGGTTCAGACCAGGTCCTCATATTTTTGCCTGATTCTAAGCTACTTTTTTTTTTTTTGCTTTTTGTTTTTTTTCCCCTTCTGCGTTCCTGTTAATCAGTGTGAGAGAGAGAGAGAGCCTGCGGGTCTCAACACAACCTGCCGAGCTTCGCTATCCAGCTCCGGTGTTTCCAGAAACGTATTAAGATGATCGTCATGGGAATAAAAAAAAAAAAAAAAAAAGATTTCTGGATATGAAGCGTCTCCCGCGGTACAGGGGGGGGGGGGGGGGGAGACCTTGTCGTGTGTTTCATGCCAATGGATGAGATAAAAAACAATGAATGGGATTTTGAATTGGGAGGGTTGTTTCTTGCTGGTGAGTTTTTTAGGCAGTATCTGAATTGAGTTTCGTGGGCTTGACAGTATAGGTTTTGTAGTTTTTTTTTCTTTTTTTCTAAAGGTTGAACCAAAATGCCTTTTGTGTCACAACCTTAAGGAATAGGAACCCCTCCCCCCCACTCGATACAAATAGAAGAAGAATACAAATAGAGAGAGGAATAATGCTGTTTCCTAAATGGTCTGTTATTTTGTTCATTACCATTCATTTATAATAGTTTTGAATGTACTTTATAGTGTAAAAGCACCAGTTTCATCTCGTGATATAGGATTTTTTTTTTTTTTGACGTTGTGTAGAATTTTTTTTTTCCTTCAGCCCTCCCACATTTTTATAAACAAATGATTACACATAAAACATTAAAAAAGAGACAAAGGAAATAAAAACAAATACCCCCAACTTACAAAGACTAGGATTTTTCATGGCCCTCTGGTTTAGAGTCCCGGAGCTTATGGACTTGAAACAAATAGATTTTTTTTTTCTCTTTTCTCTTAGCTTTCTTAAAAATCTCTAACAGACAAACACAATGATCTACCCAATGCATTGCACGTGGCTCAATCGACACATATTTTTCAATAATAATACTTTCCATCAAAAAACAAACACTTTTTTTTTTTTCTTCAAATCTACTGTCGATTTTTGACATGTTCATCTAGGTATTAGAATGCTGCGCTGTGGATTGCGTTGGCGTGTGTGTCGTTGAATCGTACTGGTAACAGTGAGGTGATGTTACTGAGATGGGGCGGGGTGAGGGGGGGGGGGGGGAAGGAGAGGTGAGAGTTCAGAAAATAACTAGACTGCCAACCAGCTCATTTAGTAAAAGTTAAAAAGGAGCATATATCATAAATATATATGTATAAGATCTCTCTCTCTCTCTGTCTTTACAAAAAAAAAAGGTTTGCAGTCCTCTATAAAGATCTGTCCTAGGCCAATGGTTTCCACATGCAGCGACGCTACCATTCCCTGTAGCTTTAGCTTATATGTGGGAACAGAACCTGAAGTCAAGTTTATTACTAATTGCATGAAGGGAATAGAGGCACTTTCATAGATTGTTATAGTCTTGATATATGGTTTTAGTACATAGAGCTAATGTTACTAGAGAGGCTGAGCGCAGGGTCTCAGCCCTGTTTACTATCCCTGCAAAATAGAACCAACAGCTAGGCAGTCCAGTTATTTTGTGAGGTCGGCTTTTTTTGTTGTTGTTGTTGTTGAATTGTTGTGTCGTGATGAAAATAATACGAATAACAATTTTCATGAGAACATTTACATAGAAAAAAATATCTCAAATTAAAATGACAAATCTCAAGTGAATGAAAAACCATTAACAAAGGCAGTTTGGAGAACCAAATATAAAGGCTTCCCTTTATTACTTTATATCAGGGTGTGTTGGTGGTGTTAGTGTGCTTTTTTTATATGGTGCTGTGGTGCAAATGTGTGTGTGTGTGTGTGTGTGTGTGTGTGTGTGTGTATTCCTCTGGGTTCTTCTGTGACTGGACTATGGGTACAGGGTGAAGCAATGCAAGGGATGTACGTGATGAACTGCTGTTACTGTGCTGTCGTTTGTGAGAGATTTGAGAGACTGCTGTTATTGTTCTGTTAGATGAAATCTGAGTGTGATACTTACTGCAAACTAATGAAAAAGTGTTATGACATGCAGGAGAAGGTTAAAACATGAAAGAATCCGAGTGAGACAAAACCAAAACCAATCTGGCAAACAAAAGAAATTGCAAGAAAACACCTACAAACAAAATGAAAGCTAATAATATGATGCTGATGCTTTGTGTGCATTACTGTAAATTAAATTCCATGCCTATGAATAATAACAAGATGATAATATGAGTGATTGTGTGGCAGACTTATCCCGGAGAGGATGGTCTGTGTGTATTCAAGCGTGTGTTTGCGTGTGTGTGTGTGGGTGTGTGTGTGTGAGAGCGCGTGCGTGCGTGTGTGTGTGTGCACATGCGTGTGCTGCGAGTGTCAGGGCCTAGACTTGAATGTTAGCACAGCCACGTCCCTGTAGTGCCAGCCAGCCCTGACTCACTTCTCTTAGTCGCTCTTGTCTGACCATCGATGTGCAATGCTGTTCATCCCTTATTAAAAAAATCAATAGTGCATAGGTGAGGGGACGAAAGAGCACATAGTTAGTGTTAGTGTTATGACTGTCTGTCGCGCGTTCACTCGCTCGCTCGCTCTCAGCTCATGGCTAGCGCTTCTCTCGCAGCAGGACGCCCCTGATAACTTTTGACAGGTAAACAAAGACCAGCCACTTAGTGCATATGTCACACCATCGGATGGTGTCACCGTGATTGGCCAATCAGAAAATGAAGTAGGTTCAGGGCTGAGCGAATCAAGCGGTAGAGTGTGGTGACAGACACGGGCGTGAGGCTGCGGGTGCGGGTCTGGCCCCGCTGGCTAGCACTGTGCTACAGGTGAGAGGGTGGGCGGGGTGGGGGGTGGGGGGGTGTGGGCGGTGGGGGGGGGAACGGGGGCAGGGACCGTGCACCTGGAGGACAAGTGCTTGGAGAAATACACAGATGTGAGGGCGTGCAATTTGGGTGGAAATCTTTTTTTTTTCAACTTTTAACACATCCGACTCTACCATTACCATTTCTCGTTTCTTTTTGTGTACTTGGATCTCCCAGCCAATGCATGGAGTTTCATTGTGGAGAAAATAATAATAATAATAAAAAAAAAATAGTAATAAAAACAACAAATGTATAATTGGTCATTTGTCAGGTTGCCGTGTTATGCTTTGCCTTCTGACATTGCGTGGTGTGTTTGTGAGACAGTTCATCATCTTCCTCTTCGCGCTCTTCGTCCTTGCGTTCTGAGCCTGTCCACTCGATCTCATTGAAGCCTCCTGCGTAAAAGGGGGAGGGGGGGGTGGGGGGGCGGTGGGGTGAACGTTCCTGTTCAAATTGTGTTGAATTGGGAGTCCTCTTGGGGCGGGATGGGCTCGGGGGGGTTCTGTAGTAGTAGTAGTTTGAATAGTGTCGGCGAGAGAGAAAAGACCTTTTAGTGTCAGCAGTCTGTTCTTAATCAGCGGTGATGTGTGTGTTTGCTTTCCGTTTCCAATTTTCATGACACAATTTTAGCTGTTGATTCAGAGAGGCCTTGTCAGAGGAACCAGGACTGTGGGAAGACAAAAAGAAGAGAAAGAGGAAAAATTAATACGGTTTCATCTTTAAACATCAACAAATTTGCTTTCAGATCAGGTCAGTCTTGAATTGAGTTGCATGTGAAAGTGCAAAATAAAAAAAAGTGAAACATACTGCAAAAAGGCTAAAAGGCCGACAATGAATTCACAGAAAATCACACACACGCGCCCCCACAAACACACAAATGAATTATTGGTAAGAATGAGGGAAGTAGAGGTGATAGAGATGAGTATGAATATAGAATAGCAGTGAATTTTGAAGCATCATATTTCCTATCGCTGGAGATAATCATACATCCACTAGGTGGCCATCTATGACTTGTTTTCTCTTGTTCCAGTACTTGCTGAGCTCAGCTGTCCCACACAGCGCCGACAAAGTTACTACCTCAACTTTACCGCTTGCTGTTTTAAGAGGGCTGACTCCAGCTTTTTGCTCATTAAAAACACGCTCGTGTTATTTTAGAGCTGCACATAACAGTGGGATGGCAGTTTCCCTATCGGTCTGAGTGGCTCTCCAGTAAGCAAACACGAGACTATAACTGCTCTGTCATGCGCTACCAGTTTACATGTAAGGCGATCCTCCTAATATGTCTCTGGTCTGTGGGCAGAGTGGTCTCAGGCTACACTGTAAAGCCATTGAGGCCAGCTACTCCGGGGATCCGGTTTCTCGGTTTGATAAGAGGGCAGAGTGGAGGGCTTGGCACAGGCCGGGCCGCCCTGGCCCTCGCTGACATTCCACAGGCCCCGGCCCGGGGAAGTGCGGCGAATTGCCCCGTCTTTAACAGCGAACTCTCTGTTGTCTCTCCATTCTAGCAAAACCCAGAGAAAGTTTTAACCCCCCCCCACCCCACCCCTCCTCCTCACATCGTCCCTTCTGTCCTCCGCCACCTCTACCTCCCTCGTTCCTACCCATGATTCTTTGGTGTTTGCAAATAACTCCTCCTCCTGGCTCCGACTTCCCCTAACCCCCTTCTCTTTCCCTCTCCCCTTCTCTCTCTCTCTCTCTTTCCCCGGCTCTCCCAATGTAATCCTTGGCAGTGGAAAGTGACCCCCCCCCTCCCCCTTCCTCTCTTACCCCCCTTCAAGTCCAAGTTCAACTGCCTATGACATCATGTCTGGTTGCTGCGGGCAACCAGACAGCCGGGACGTGACTGTGGAGTGCAGCGAGCTTCGACTAACTCCCTCTCTCTTTTTTCCCTCCCTTTCTCTTGCTCCCTCTTACTTTTTCACACATGTTCCCCAACTCCCTCTCTCTTCCTGGCTGCACGGCTTAGGTCTAACCACCAGAGAGCTCCTCAGACCAGCTTTTCTCTCCTTCTCGTCCTGCCAGTGTCGGGGAGACACTCTTTCTCTCTCTCTCTCTCCCCCTGTGTCTTGGCTAGCTGGCTAGCAGGCGGTGAGGCAGGCTGGCAGGGCCATAGTCTGAACCTCTCCATATGCCAGAGAACAGCAGGATAGGCAGAGACCTCTGTTACTCACTCGGGCTGGGGCTGTTACTGACCTACTAGGCTCAGCTCACCGGGAGCAGTTGATAACGACACCCAGGTTCTCGCTATGTATGCTGTAAAGTCAGCAGCAAGTTTTCAAAGTGGCTTTTTTTCAATAATGTTCAATAATCAATAGCAGGAGATAATACACGTTTTGAACAGATGTAAGCTGTTGTAAAAACCCTGTTTTTTTTTTAGGGGAGAAAATGAGGGGCAAGAGCTTTGGCACCAAGTTGAAGTGTCTGTGTGTGTGTGTGTGTGTGTGTGTGTGTGTGTGTGTGTGTGCATATGCACTTGCACACATTTGGATGGTGTTTGGATGTCCCCTTGGTGCCAGGGCTACATCTGTGGGAGAGTGGTGCAGGTGGGGGGCTTGAATACTAGAGGGAGCAGCAGGGGGAGGGGGAGAGGGAGAGGGAAAAAGAGGGAGAGGGAGAGAGAGAGAGAGCGAGAGAGAGAGAGAGAGAGGGCCCTGCTAACGGATGGGGGGAGCCGAGCAGCCGAGCAGAGCAGAGCAGTGCAGAGGAGGAATGCAGATTGCTTCCATGTGTGGGGAGGACAGGAGAGCTGAGTTGGCTGCAGGCAGGTGCGGTTAGCCCCTAATGAGAAAAGTTGTGTTGGTGATGGAGGAGGCCCAAGACACTGCAGCCCAGTGGCAGAGCACAGCCAAGGCTGAAACCACAATGTAGTCCTACTACTGGCCTCACACACTGCACTAATACACACTGTGGGGCCTAACGGAGATAAATCAATACTGCTGGAGCTGAAACTAACTGGCATGGCTTACATCCACTGTGGGGAAACTACTGTGGTCCAGACACTGTAAACCAATATCCAAACTAAAGGCCTTGATACATGGGCAACATTTTGAGTCATTGTAGATGGGCAACTTTGCAAACAGTTCTGATGAAGAATATCTGTATACAACATGGTCAAATGCTCAGTAAAAAATCATATTAAAACAGCAGACTGTAGACTGTTTTGAACTGATATCAGACTGATATTTAAGTCCCGATTTGACAAAACGATGCAGGTAGCAGCTAGGGATGATTAACAACGTTGTCTCAGCTTTCATTTTGGCATGATATTTACACGGCTTTTCAACACTAGGGCAGGCTGTCATATGAACATCTATCAAACACTTGGGTCGCTATGATTGTAGCTCAGTTGCCAATCCAGATCCAATATCCATTGTCTCAAAATATCGCCTCTGTATCATGGCCTTCGCGCTGAATGACAAGCTAAAAACAAACTTGCTACTTTAAACAAGACGACACCTACGGTAACAATGCGCCGCAAAGCGAGTTTCATCACCTACAGTACTATGCAGAGACACTCTCCCAGCGTGTAATGAGGGGAAAGAAGAACGGAGATAAAAAGACAGGTGGAGGAGGAGGAGGAGGAGGAGGGATGGATGGGTGGATGGAGATTAAAGCAGAGAGGTGGCGGGGGTACCTGAGTCTGCTGGGGGATATTCAGAAAGTTGTCCCGTGCTCCGATGCCGACAAACCGGTTGGGAGCTGTGGAGCCTGGCGTGGAGTATGCTATAAACGAGAGAGACAAGTGTGTACATGCACATACACACACACATACACAGAGCTCGCATTAAGGTTTGGTGCACTATTATCTGTATATTTCACTATATATTAACTCAGTAAGTGTTTAGGAATACTATGACTACATGACACTGTCAAATAAACTGTCGGGGAAAGACAGTCAGGGTCAGGGATACCGACGTCCTATTAATCGCATGGGTGATTTGTTCATGTTGTGGGCCGGTTAATTGTTATTTTCCCTCAGTTGCCCATGTAAATCCGGTTGACAAGGGGGTGTACAGCATGTAATAATTAGAGCTAACATGGGAGATGCCGTTTCCCTCAAATCCGGCTCTGCTGTTAGTCCCAGACGCTCCTCAGCAGCCCCTGACCTCGGTAAGTAGCCACTGTAATCATAAAAAAACCACTGGGGATTCACTATAGACATAATAATAGGGTGACCGATGGAGGAACTGTATCCATCACCAGTGGTAGCCAATGCTCCATTTAGATGTACAAGGTTAGGAGGAGCATCTTGCCTACAGTGTGACACCGTTCAGTGATGCCACAGGATCAAATTTAGGGCAGTTGTGCTCACTGGACTCCAATATGGCGGCTGAGTAGAGCTGTTGCTGTGCATGACTGAGTGAGGTTGAGGGGATGGGGGTGTGGGGGTGTGGGGGTGACAGTGACAGGACTGGAAATTGATAGTGCATGAGTGAGGGTGAGAGTGTACCATATGCATATGTGTATGTTTTTTATGACTGTAATTACATTATCTTGAGAATCAGAGACAAAATTAGAGGGGGGGAAAAGAAAAAAAAAATACAGTGAAGACATTGACCGGAGTGAGAAAGAGAGACGGGAGGGAAGTATATTTATTTATATAGATGTTCATATAAATAAATAAGTAAATAATAGAGTGACAGTTGTTAAACTGAGAGAGTTGGAAGGGGGGAGGGGAGGAAAGGTTGATAGGACAGGACGAGGAGGAAGAAGTCAAAATAAAAAGGAGGAGAAGGCGCCCCGGTTGCTCCGTCCCGTGCCCCGTCTCGGTGTGCCTCTCCCATGGCCCGACTCTCGCTCTGCACCTGCCTGGGTGGAACCAACCAAAGCCTCACCGCTCCCCAATGACACTCCTCTCTCCCGCTCCCCCAGTGCAGCGCTAATTAGACAGGCTTGATTAGTTTTTATCGTTCATGTTCGGAGAGATTGGGTTGTTGTTGTTGTTATATTTGTGATTTCCGTGTTTTTTGTTGTTCTCAATTTTTAATTGTTGTGAGATCTGTGTGAAAGTGGCGAGGGGATTGGGTGGGTAAAGTGGGGCATGATGTTTTTTTTGGAGTCCACGCCAACTGCCCTAATTTTGTTCCCTTAAAAAGAAAAAAGAGAGGAATAAAAGAGAAAAAGAAACAAAGAAAGGAGGATATGAGAATATATCAAATAAAGAAAAGAAGAAAGCAAAAAAGAAATGAGAGAAGGGGGTAGATTGTGTTGCCGCTGTCACAGACAGACATGCAGAGTCTGAGCTG
Source organism: Centroberyx affinis (assembly GCF_046629955.1). Lineage (NCBI taxonomy): Eukaryota > Metazoa > Chordata > Actinopteri > Beryciformes > Berycidae > Centroberyx > Centroberyx affinis. The sequence continues at coordinate 141,075 of NW_027281391.1, forward strand.
ATCAAAGGCTCGCGGCTACAGAGGCAACGTGCACAGGGCCCTGCTCTGCTCCGCTCCCCCCAAACTACAAAACACATCAAAAAGAAGGGAGAGAGACTACACTGCCTCCTGTGGTGCTAGCAGGAAACCCAACACCAGAGAGAGAAAGAGAGAGAATAAAAAGAGATTGGGGAAAGAGAGAGAGGGTGGGGGGGCAGAGGCTGAGGAAGTATGCAGAGAAATAAAGAGAGAAAGGGAGAGTGAACTTCAGAGTAAGAGAGAAAGACAGAGAGAGAGAAAGAAATAGAAAAGAGCTTGAAAGAGGATCTCTGGTCTGGCAAAGGCGTGGTATTCTGCCTCGACAGAAGTGGATCACGCTAGTACAGTACAGTATGGTACAGTACAGTGGGGTACAGTACAGTACACAAGGTGATTGTAGGAGTCAGGCTCCTGGGGCTGCTGAGTGTTTGGGAGTGAGAGGACTGGAACCTTATTGGGAGCAGACGATCAGCTAAGGGCCAAACTATGGAAAACTACAGCGGTAGCCATTGTAGAAGTCCCCAACCTGTACTTATACTTATAAGCACTGCATGCACAAAATGGGACTTCTATAATGGCTACAGCTGTACTAGCCTAGGATACCCAGTTTGGTTTTGCTTGGAAACAAAGGACACATTAGCTGCCAGCTAATAGCTAACCAACCTACGGGAGCCTAGTTTGGTTTAGACCGGCCTCAGTCTGTGGGGAGATTGGGGCAGTGATGGGAGGGGGGTTTGTGGAGGGGAGTGGGAGTGGGGGGTGACTTACACGGAGATGCGGGTGAGCTGAGTCCGCCGTCAGTGGGCGTGCTGATGGTTTTAGAGTCGGGCATGGGGAGGGGCACAGGGCGCGCCACCGGGGGTGGCGGGGGCAGCAGGAAGGAGCCCGGCATTTTGCTCTGGCCACCTCCATTAGGCTGCAGACGGACCACACAGACAGGGTGAGCAGGACACACCCCGAGATCATACAGTGCACAGGGGGGGCCAGACACACACTCGCTCACACATACACACACACGGTCACATACAAAGGTAGGACACACTCATATATAACAGCATACACACAAGCACACCCATAAGTACACACAGACAAACTGAAACGCACACACACACACCCACCCACACACCCACACCGACACACACACACACACACACACACACACACAGGGACTAGGGAGCTCACCAAACTCAGAGTTGGAAAAAAAAATTAAAATAAATAAAAATCTCAGACAGTGTGGTCAAAAACAGTGGGGCAAATAAGAAGCAGAAAAAAGAGTGATGGACACTGTCAACACACAACGGGGAAAAGAGAAATGGAGTTGTCCGCTGGGGGAGTTATTATAGTGCAATGTACAGAACTTAAAAAAGGAGGGAAAAATCTGGAATATGAGAAGGGTCTGTGTGTGTGTGTGTGTGTGTGTGCATGTGCGTGTATGCATTTTACAGTGTTTCAGTGTCTTTAATGTGTGAAGTTGTGGGAACTAAGGATATTAGGACATAAAAAGGGTTTGATTATAGTTTTCAAAGTGGGTGAGAATACCTTCAGAGCCTTCAGAGAACATATTAGAAATAGTGAATGTGTGTAAATATAGTGATGAAATATCGCAAAAGGACAGTAGGGTTATTTGCAAACACATGACAGCTGTGTATCCATATGAGAATCCTTGTTTTGATGTGCGCAAACTGCATACTAGTCTACATGTCAAGCTAATATAAATTGTGACATGCACTGCAGGCTTTTTATGCATACCACATCTTAACAATATGGAGTTCAGTGGAGTTTGCACAGCTAGTTTTTCTCTAACAATTGAAATGTGAATTTGATTCATGCTGTATATAGATATATGATTTACTCTTAATGTCATTCTTTTTCACTAATGTCCACTGCAGACAAAACAAGTTGCATATTCGTATCGTCACATTTTCTTACATGTCACTTCACACCAGATACCACCCCCCACCTCCACACCCCCCACCTCCACATCGAACCCGCCGATCGCTCACCTGCGCGCTGGGCTGTCCCGCGCCGTCGGTGCAGACGAACTGCACGAACTCCTTGAGCGGGTCCTGGTGGTGATGGTAGCGTATGGTGGGGTGGGTGAAGTAGGGGCTGGACTGCTGGATGATAGAGGAGGAGGGGAAGTGCAGGGCCGAGGCTGAGGCACGGGGACTCCCTGAGGGAGGGAGGGAAGGGGGAGACAGAGAGAGAGAGAAGGCGAAAGAGGGAGAAATACAATGAGGCTTGTGTCATCCAACTGCGTTTCTATTCAGACAGTGAGAAATAGACATTAATCATACATGATCCTCTACACACTAAGCCACTCTGTACATTAACATGCAGACCTACAACAGCATATAGACATGCATGCGTTTTAACTGAGATCCTACACAGCTGGCTACAAAGACCAGGTTGCCGCTAACGCATATCATTGTCCTAAACTGGAGAATAGCTGTGACATTTCTCCTGTGGTCGACTGACTGAAGCAACTTCTGCTTACAAATGACTGGCATTATCCCTGGCTATTGGGCAACATCTGGTCCCATTCATTTCATAAATCAGCCCTCTGGATTTCTCTGCACCTCTGGTAAGCCTGGCATCAATACAAATACACACACTCACTTTCACAGACACACAAACAAAAAAAAACAACAACGCACACAGTTTTCTCTCCCTCCTGCTCCCTCTTTCTCTCACACACACACAGACAAACCACCGGAGCGTGACAGAGCCACACACACGCACTGGGTTTTTCCACTTTTGTTTTATTGCTTGTCGGTGATGTGTAATCAATCAGCGGCATATCATTGCTGTGCGGTTCTGCCCAGTAGTTTGAAGCATGAGAGAGAATCTCCCCCGTGCTCCCAACCAACCACAGAACGCCTCCCAGAGACATTAGTCAGTCAGCCAGCCAGCCAGCCAGCCACACACAGACACACACACACACACACAGACACACACACACACACACACACACACACACACACACAGCTCCACTGTCTGTCTTGTCTGCTGAGATTCTATGGCTTTGGCAATTTGGCACACCCGACTAAAGAGGCAAGCTGCTAGGTGAGGGGAGTTTGGCGAACAAGCATCTGTGATTATGTCTGTCACCTACTATCTCTGGTGTGTACTGTACTCACAGAGCCTGTAAGTGTCTGCCTGTTCGCCGGTGTGCGCGGGTCTGGATCTTTGTGTTTCTATGTCTGTGTGTTTGGTGTCCCTGTCTTTTTGTGTCTGGGTGTGTATGTGTGTGAATTATTGTGTCTCTGTGTCTGTAGGTTGGCCTGTACGTCTATTTGTGTCCGAGTGTGTGTATGCATGCGTTGCTATGTGCCTCTATGTATATATTGGTGTGTGTGTGAGTGCAGCCACAATGGTGGACTCTCCAGACTAGTATAATCAGACAACAGTCACTCTGGCAGCTCTCCATGTCAGTCCAGAGCCAACAACAGGACATAAACCATCCAGTCCTTACCCCCGAAACACACACACACGCACACACAGACTCTAGACCACACTGAACCCATACAACAGCTAGCTGCTCCAGCCCATCCAAGGCAAGCCACGGTTGCTAACTGCCTCTTCCCCCTTTCTGTCTACCCCCCCCCCCCCACCTCTCTTTTCATCCCTCTCTCTCCCTCCCATCGTCCTCCGGTCTCTTTATAGAACCAAGGCCTCCGAGGGACATTCCATTTGGATGGCAGCCATTTTAGCACAGAGAGCCCTCCACAAGAGTGTAAATTTACACATGCCCGCATGCACGCATGTGTGTATCTGCATGCGTACGTGCACACGCGCCCACACACACACGTACACATCTGCACGCACAGACACATACGTGCACACACACAATCTCTAAACACTGTCTCATTATAGCCTCTCTATTACACAAAAACCTCTTAGCCAACAGTCCACACACACATAACTGGGAGAGTGTGAGAAGTTAGTTGGCGAACAAAGAAATCTGAGCTAGCCACTCACACCTCCTCAACGCACACACGACACAGAGAAGCAAAATTTAGAAATCAATTCAAATGCAAAATTCAATCTGGTGTTTTGGATTCTCGAGAGGGTATACGACTGCTATGCGGAGATAAACAACATGGCTTAATGGTGTAAGATCCGGCCTGGGCTATATTTTCTAAATATACTGTGGAGAGCTCCGTTTGGAAGTAGAATTCAATACATTGCAACACGGAGGGCACTGAGTCCAAATGACCTTTACATGGTAGGGCTGGTTTGGCTGTGGACCAAGCCATCCCTTTGAGAGAGGAACGGAAAGAGAGAGAGAGAGAGGGAGGGAGAGAGAGAGAGGGGAGGAGAGAGAGCAAGAGAGAGAGAGAGAGAACGTATTTATTCCTTTGAAAAGTGAGACCCGCCTATAGGGACTTGCTGGCAAACTTGAGATCCAGGAGACGTTGGGAATTCTCTGACTGGAGATGGAGAGACCGTGTCCGTTATCCTAGAAGACCGAAAGGCTCTTAGGAGGAAAGCTCGCCCTTACTGCCTCCATTGAAACAAGACCTTGGAAACACTGAAACAAGGCTGGGGCATCCTGGTGGCTATAAAAATGTCAGTGTACTGTGTACATCCAGGCAACTGCATCCCGACTCATTTTATCTCTCTGTACACCTTTTCCAATCTGTCTTTACTGTATACTCTCTCGAAAAAACAAAACAACAAAAAAAAACCCTGCTTGCCCATGTTTTGAAAAAATGCACAAGTGCATGAATGGAGTGTCTGAATGCACATAGTAGTGTTTCTACAAGACATTGTTGAGGTAGAAAGAGGCAGCCTGTAAACAAAGTCCTACTACAGCACAAATGAATCTTTTAAGTGTGGTGACAGCTTCACTTGGCAAGTTAACCCACTCTGGCTAGTCAGTGGTTTGGGAAAAACAGCTATAGAAGTGTCTGTTTCAATGCTATAATTAAGTCTTAATAACAGCAAAACCAAAAGCCACAGAGAATATCATTCAACTTCTTCAAATTAGCTGAACAAGCTAATGTGCATGAAGCAGTAAGATGTGAGGCGAATCAATCACATAGGCATGGATGCAGCAACGGTACCATGCAATGATGACATTATAACACATAGGCACAAAGATGGTGGTAAAAAAGGATGGATGGAGAGAGGTTGAAAGAGAGAGAGAGAAAATTATGCCAAGCCATGATGATAGCAGTAAAACTGAATAGGTGAAACTCTGCGGTCCTCTGGCTTCTCAGCAGTTGCAACTGTAAAAATTGTTAGGATTTATTTTGTGTTTTCAGTAAATATCTTTTAAGCATTTTCATCTTCAGGCTCATCACGATTGTAGAATTCCCTTCGTTTGTCTCCAGCGGAGTTTGATGGTGGAAATAAGGCAACCTAGAGTTGAGGTGAACACTCCCTTTCCTTCTCTCTCTTTCTCAGATTATATAAGGGGGATTGGGGTTGTTGGGTTTATGGCAGGGCTCTCACCTGGTCTCACTCCTGCCAGCACAGGCAGCGGGTGGTGTGTGAACGCCATGCGGGGAGACCTCGTCTGGGAAGACAGGGCGTTGAAATCAAACTTCCCCGGCTTCTTAAGAGAACCAGGCGAGGACAGTCCTGGCGAAAAAAAAAATGGGATCAACAAAAAAAATGGGGGAAGAGGGAGGAAAAGAGAGAGGTGGGTTTAATGAACAAATCGTTGCTTATTTAATTGGCTACACTAAAAAAAAAATCAATTTTATTTTTTATCAAAGGGGATTTGAAAAATCATGATTTGCTGATTTGATTGTTTTATTTCCTTATTGGCTGATGGCAGTGCATCGCTCCCTGTCCTTTTGGCTATTGGCCATTCTCTCATGTTGGCTGGGTGCTCTCAATGAGCCAATCACAGGACTCTTTGTAAATTAATTGCTGGGTAAAGCCGTTGAGAATCTGTGCGATGAAAGACCCAAGAGATGCTTAAGAGTTTAGCATGAGGTTTTTGCTCTGCTACTCCCGGGCCCTAATAACTCATTTAGAAATGTATGAATCTCCAACTCCCAGCTTTATGGTCATATAATATGGGTTGAGTAATATTTAACAGCCTAAGCACATGTCTTCAAAGGAAAAAGGGGGAAAAGTAACCAAAGCCAATATGACAGTACTCTTTGTCATGGAGCCAAACTACATCTATAGCTAGAATAAACACCACTGTGCCACTGTATGTTTTTTCTCTGTCTCATCTCTCTCTCTCTGTTTCTCTCTCTCTTTCAGGTGCCAACTCCAGGCTTTCTCTGTGTATGAGCACGGCCACCGTGCAGCCGCAGCCAGCTAGCTGCGGTCTGGCTTTAGCGAAGCCCACAGGCTGGCTGCACGAGAAGAAGGCTTCATTCAGAAATAGCACACACTGTACAGTATGGACACGGCAGCTGCTGAGTGAGAAAGACAAGCAGACGGACAGAGAGGGGAGACAGAGGGAGAGAGGAAGAGAGAGGCGAGAAAAACGTGGGAGACATGAAAATATGCGAGGGAGCAAGGGAGTGAGAGAGCAAAGCAGAACCTGTGAAAAATGCAGCAGCGTCTTGTTTTTCTATGCGTTGCTCTGACGACATGTATGAAATTGGAATGTCATAAGACGTTAAATATGGTTATTATCTCTCGCTAACACACACTCACTCACACTCTCTCAATGTCTCAGCGCACTCGAAAGCACGAGCACACATTCAAGCACAAACAACAAAAAACCTCAACCTAACACCTTCACATTTAACCGACGAAAACAGCAGACATATTTTCTTTTTCATTAAGTTTTTGCTAATCATCCGATCCTAACGGGTGAGCGATGTGAAAATATTCTGTTCTTTAACTTTTTTTTTTTTTTTTTAGACTGTTGTTTTCTGGTCTATTTCTGTGGCCCCTCCGCATCAAACAAGGCATTAAATACGATTCCTCCTCAGTTCTCCAGCTGGAGACGTGTGAAAGTCTATGGGAATGTGGGGGCGTGTAAAACCTTCCCTCCCTGTGTGAAAGAGTTAAGTCTCAAGCAGGTGGGAGTGAATATGTGTGAACCATTTATGTCTTTAGCAGACATATATTTCTTTTTTTCCCCTGCCGTAGCGGGAGTATGGGGGCGTATTGTACTGTCAGACAGATTCCAAGCATGAAGACAACCCCGATCCCACTTCTGACACCAATGGTTAGCGGTGATTGCTATGACACTGTCACACTGGTGGGAGCAAACTGGAAATAAGAGCAGTGCGCGGAGACTTGAACAAAGAATGACACTGTATATAGGTAGGAGACAGCTAGGAAAGACTGAGTTTTTGGAGTATTTAGAAAAGCCAAGTGTAAGAACAAAATGTCCAGAGTCTTATAGATGAAAGAGTTGTGGTATTGAGAGGGGTATAGTCTTACAATATCTGTTTCTTCTTGGAAGTATAGAAATGAAGCTGAAGTATAGAAGCGTAACCAGGAAAAACAGGGTTGAGAAGAGGAAAGATTGACAACTGTATATATAGGAAGCTGTAGCAGGGTCACCGTCACCAAGGCAATGTGAGAGACAATATTTCAGCACTTCAGAGACCGTGCAACGGTTGAGTCTGGTTAGTGTGTGTGTGTGTGTGTGTGTGTGTGCCACAACTGCAGTGTTTCCTCTCCTGGCAAGCCTTAGTATTTCACTGGCAACCAATCAAGCGCTCCCATGATGACCCTTCTGTCTCTTTGCACTAACAGGCCTGCCACCAGATGCGCCTCTGAAGCACACACACACACTCAAACACACACAGACACAGTACACACAGTAGGAAAAGATGGGAGATAGTGGCTTAAACAAGTGAAGGGAAGTCAGGGAATCCGCTCGTCTCCGATGACTTCAACCACATATGTAAGTCCAGCCGTCCCTCCGAGGGCCTGTAACGTTAACTCAAAGCACCAAGCGAGGCCCCCCATACCGAAAGCCTCTGGTGTCTTCGAAATTTCACAATCATTTGGAACTAATACGAAATCATGGTTGTTTCGTTTGCCTCCGCTAACCTCCCCCGCCCCTCCTCCTAGCCCCTGTGGAGCAGATGTCTCCAGCAGCCTCGTGGATCCCAAGGCTACACACACACGGAAACACCATCTGGGACCACGCTTCAGCTGTGTGTGTGTGTGTGTGTGTGTGTGTATGTGTGATATGTGTGCGCGGATGTATCTGTATGTATGTGTTTGTGTGTGATTTTTATGTATGAATGTATCTTCATACATCTGTGAATATCTGCGTGTGTGTGTGTGTGTCTGTTACCGCATGTGTGTGCTCAATTGGCTATGGAGGGAGTGGGAGGGGGAGGGGGTGGGGGTGTCGGTTGATGGTGGCATGGACAGACGGTGAGGCGCACCTGTGTGTGTGTTTTATTTTTTTTTGTGGGCCCTCGGTTTGTTTGTGTGTTTATGTGTGTGCACTCGCTTGTTTACGTACCCCCCACCTGGACGGGAATTCCCAGATGAGCTTTGCCTGTGGCAGGTGGGATCCTTTGGAAAAACGGATACATGCCATACCAAAAGCACACATTCTCTGCTCGCCCTTTCCTTACTCTCCCCTACTTATCAATCTCCCTCTCTCTCGCTCTCTTTCTTTCTCTGTCTCCAGCCCCTTCTCCTTGAGTGTGAAACAAGCTCCACGCTCGCCACTGTTAAAAACTCGGCTGATAATTACAAAAGCTTTCGGCTTGCTAATTTTTCGCTTGCTTTTTGTAAATTAATTGGGTAGAGGGTCCAGATTTGCATGCTATTTTACACCTCGATTTGCCAAACTCATTAGGAGGTGTACGAGGCTGTGTGCTGCGCTTTGGAGAGTATGTGTGTGTGTGTGTGTGTGTGTGTGTGTGTGGGGGGGGGGGGTTCAGAGAGAGAGAGAGAGAGCAAGAGAGAAAGAGAGACAGGAAGAAGATGGGAGGTGAGGCTCTGGTGCGCTAAGGCGTGCAGCAGCCTCTGTTGTGGCTCTGATGAGCAGCCTCTTAATTACATTTACAGCTAAGTGGAGCAGGAGCAGGAGAGCAGTGGCTGGGGCTAGAGCGAGAGGAGACCGGGGCAAAAAACCAACCACAGGGCCCAGAGTCCTTGGCTTCTCTAGTTCTCAAACCGATACCATCTCTCCCTCCCTCATTAACTATCTCCATTTGAGTCCACCGAACTCTTTTTCTCTCCCTCCTCTCTCACCTCCCTCTTTTCCCATTCACCTGCCTGCTTCCTCCTTCCCGCCACTCCGCTGACACGTTCTCTCTCTCTCTCTCCCCAGGGTCCTTCCGGCTGTACACGTTTTCAATTAGACAGAAGGGAGGCAGGGACGGAGGGATGGAAGGAGAGCTAGGGAGCAGGAGCAAGGGTTTTACACCTCTGATCCACAGACGGTAAGCGTCTTAATGAGGGATTTGAGGCAGGGGAGGGATGGAGGCGAGGCAGGCACCTGAACACCTGCAGGGGTGGGGAGCACGATAAGCATGTGTCTTTCAATGTGTGAACGTCTGCATATGTATATGTGTGTGTGTGTGTGTGTGTAGGTGGTGGGGGGGGTTACAGTGTGTGTGTGCATGTATATGTGCATGTGTACGTGCATGCGAGTGTGTGAGTCACATGTGTGAATATGTGGGGGTCTGTGTATGCATTTGTGATGTGGGTGTGTGAGTCACTGTGTGCATGTGTGTGTGTGTGTGTGAAGCAGAATGGGAACAGCATGTGAATATGCCTGATGGTGTTGTCAATGTTAGCCTGGTGACATCTGTCAGTGAAAGTGCCATTGGGAGCACTGACATGTCTTCAGAAAGATAAAACCAGGGAGCTTAAGTGAAATATATGTAGCTTCATGTTTGACACAGAACTTAAATCCTTGACAATCCTATTACTGCACCTCACCAGAAATGTAACGTCATATAAGGAGATAACAATGTAATCTTGATCAGCAGCAATGACATCAGTCTGATAATAGCAACAACTAAACATTATAAAAGTTAATACATGGATTATAATTAGAGCCCCGCTTAGGAGCACGCTATCCCCACCATAGACAGTCATACAACACATTTATAGAGAGAGGAATGGCTGGGCTACATAAAGGCTGGTAAAAAAGTAAATATATATGAGTGTAATCAATGTTGTTCTAACCATGGTAAGGAAACTGCACGCCATCGTTTTCATGTTTTATCTTCCTCTCCTGCACACTCGCCAAATGGTGCTGCACTGAAAGTGGAGAAGGGTATTGTTAACAATGAGACAGGGAGAGAGGGAGAGAGAGAGAGAGAGAGAGAGAGAGAGAGAGAGAGAGAGAGAGAGAGAGAGAGAATGAGGGAAAGGGAGAGAGTTAGAGAGTGAGCATTTGTGTATGATGGAGGTAGTGGATGACTGGTAATTGACACAACATCAAGTATACTGTATGTTTGATAATGGCTAAGAAATTATGAAGTATTGGGATTTGGGAGTAAGGACTCTAGTGAACAGGAGAGGTCTTTTCTTACAGAGTTATTGGGTGAAGGGTGTTTTGGGGTAAGAAAGAGGTATGTGGTTGAGCAAAAAGATGAGGGATGAGGTAGAATATTCAAGAGGATAAAGAGGGAAATGTCCAAAGCTGAATAACAGCTTTGGTAACTGCCAAAACAATGGAAACACCAAAATTAAGCCTTAATGCAGGCTGCCACAAGCTCTCATTCCATCCCCAGTGCACTTTAGCATTCATATTCCAAGTGTCTGGAACTATTTGGTGGACGACATTTAACACCATTTATCCATGATAAATTCCATAATCTGGAGTTGTGGTGGCGGTGCTGGAAAACTGTCTCAGTCACCACTCTAAAGTCAGTTCTACTCGTTGACTGAGAAGGCCATGGTATATAATTTACACCATGTTGATGCTTTTAAAACCATTTACTCTACGGTGCAGGAAGAGACCATTCCAATCAATATAAAAATGCTTCACCACAAGATGAAGGTGGTGACTCTGAAGGATTGTTTTTGTTGGCGATCATCTTTTCCTCCAAGGATTTGAGTGGACCTAAAGCTGGCCAGGGAACGTTAAGGCGTACCACAATTGAGCTGACAGAATTGCTTTCCATAAACTATGAATCCCTCATTAATTTTCTACGTTTCCTTTATTTTGGCAGGTACCTGTATGCGTTTGGGAGTCTTTGTCATAAAAAAGAAGTGCTGGTCTCGGGGCCTTTAAGAACCAACCCTTGGCCTGGTCATATTATTTCATTGGTCACGGGTTAGGGTCAAAAGTATGGCCTAAGATAAAAGTGGGAGAAACATATGGTTTTAAACATTTGAAAAAAAATCTATATGGTTTATAGTATGGTTAAATATGTAGTATTACATATTTAAACTACTTGAAGTGCTCTTGCTTTATCTTGCCAGACACTATGGCAACTTTGACCGGTGGACGGTGGTCAATCCTGGCTGTCCCTTCCAGTCAAGCACTCTTGTTATTTTGTATATGAAAAAAGTGACCAGTTTGGTCTTGGTACAGTCAGTAGCTGGAATCTTAGGTGTTTCCCTAAGGTGCAGAGCGTAAGGTCAGACTGAGGCACCAAGCTTTACGGAGGGTGGTTAGAGGGGTGCATGTGGGGTTTGGGATGGTGTTTAGGGCTGTTCCTATCACCAGAGAAGAGGTGAGTGACTGAGGTAGGGCGCAGCGAAGAGGCAGGTCAGGTTGTAATTTGGTAAAGGAGGTTGGGGTGGGGTCACAGAGGGTGTATGTAAGGGGTTGGTGATACCTGCTTGGTGGGTGATAGGTGTGGGGTGGGACAAGGGGGAGGGTGGTACCTGCATCCATGTCGTTGGGCCACCCACTGGACTGGGAGGAGCTGGCGGCGGGCGAGCGTCCGGGATAGAAAACGTCGTCCGTGGGGCTCTCCAGCTCGCTGTCATCTAACGACTTCCTCTTGGTGGAGCTGAGGGCATGGAGAGGATGATTTTGGGGGGTGGGGGGGGGGGTTATGGGAGGAGGAAGAGGAGGTGGAGGAGTGGGAGGGGAGGAGGGGAGGAGGAGAGGAGGCATGTTTTTTTTAATAAAGCATGGCAGGCACTGTATGCATCAAGGATAAATTGCCTTGCGGAACTGAAAAATCTGAGAACTGAGAATCAAGATGTAATCTTATCTTATATAGGCCATAAAAAACTTTAACAGAGGCTTCCAGTTTTATGGTTGTTACAGTTTTACTGGAAGCAGTATTGCTACTGCACTAGCTTGTTATCCGCGAATCACAGAAGTCTTGGAGCAGCGCAGACATAAAGCACAAGAATGTCAAGACTAAGAGTGAAAAAAGAATGAGAAAAGAGGAAATAGAAAAATAGTTAGAAAGCAGAGACAGGCAAACAGTGAAAGACCGCTCTGTGTGAGTGTGTGTGCATGAGTGTGTGTGTGTGTGTCTTTACAGTATGTGTCTGTATAAGTGTGTGTAACTACCTCCGTGGAAGGTTTGCGTACAACTCCACCTCAGACCTAAAGTGACAGCAGAGGACAGAGAAAAGAAGAGAAGAGAGAAAGAGAAACAGAGAGAAGGACAAAAAGAGAAGGACAGGGGAAAAGCAGAAAGAGCCATCACACATCCATAAAGAAGAGAGTGACTGACAGAGAGAGACACACATAAAGAGGTTCAGGACAGATTCCAACACTGGGAATGGACTGTAGTACCAAATGCCATTCATAGTAAGACATATCAGTGAAACGGCATACTTTACTTGCCAGTAAAGTTCTCTCTCTGATAAGAAGTGAAACATCATTGGCAGATATCACTGTGATTTCACACCTCCATCCTGTCAGCCCTGGCCATGACAGTGAATCACATGCCAATGTAGCACTGCTGTTGCTGCACTGTGGTTCACCCACAAGAGGAAATGTTTGGAGAAATGCAGTACTACTGCTGGATAGATGCAGGTTGGGGACTTCTATAACGGTTGCTGGTGTTCCCGGAGCAAGATGTGGCTGTACCTCATCCACCTTATACACACTAGACTACACTACTGTTGTCTATATGGAACCATAGTTGGGTCTACATACCTGGTGGAAGGAGGGGAGGCGAGGGAGCGTCGCCCCAGAGCCACCTGGTTGATGTTGTAGTAGCCGGGACTGCTGTCCAGGTCAGCCAATGAGAAGTTAGGACCTGACGCTGTGGCTACAGGAGCTGAGTGGGAGAGGCAAAGAGAGAGGGGTGGGGGGAGGGGGTATAAGAAATTATGATTTGGGATAAAATGTTTTCATGTATTCATGAGACTTTTCTCCACTTGAAGATTGTGAGTGGAGGGGAAATATCCTCCATAGAGTCACACTGTGTCTCTGGGCTACATATACTTAAAGTCACACTGAAATGAAAAATGACTTCTTCGCCTTATTAGCTCATTCTATCATACCATACATCTATTTGACAAAAAATGACAATCTTTAGTCTTTAGAAAATCTTTAGTGGTGACTTCACTGTGCACCAAGAAGCTGACCATCACAAATCATACTGTGGACATTGGTTTGTTGTATTTCTTTTTTCTTCCATATGCGCCCTTGTAGCAGGGTTGCTACTTACTCTGTGACACTCTGACCAGCTCTGACACGTTCCACACCCCTGAGGTGACAAAGCAGTCCTGGAAACTCAGGTGCCCTGTACAGAAAAAGGATGTGATCAGGACTTACATGCACTCACAAACGCTGGAAATTATGGGGACAAAATCAGAAAAAAAAAAAAAAAAACATCATCAGAAAAACATGGGATTTGTGTTTAAAAAAAAAAACCTGGAAAAAACCCTGAAAATCACGATCCCTTTGAGAGAGGGACCATCTGCAACTATGTTTGTGGATCAACATCTGTGTGAGTGTGTTTACTAATTGGATCCATAATTAGAATATGTTAAGAATGATAAGCATGATGGAATCAATTCTAGTATGCTGATTTGATGGTGTTTGGACATGGATATATTTTGTGCATGTGTGTGTGTGTGTGTGTGTGTGTGTGTGTGTGTGTGCCTACCATTGGGCGGTGGTTTGATGTCTGTGTCCCCCTGTTGGCTGGAGCTGTCTGATTGTCCGGATTCTGCAGAGAAACAGAGACAGGGAGGGGAGAGGAGGGAGAGCAGGAGCGTTAGGGCCTGGTGTTTGTGTGGAAAACAACACATGAAAAACATACAGTTGGGAAGTATACAGTATCTCTTTTTGAATCATAGGTATGTATCCATACTGCCAAGACCGATACTTGGGGTGTCAGAGGGAATTTTGCAGGTAGACATATGTATTGGGGTAGTGTATATATCTCACGACTGTGTATGTGTATCTGACTGTGTGTGTGAGCATGCACACATTTTTGTGTGAGTGTCTCATATCTAAGAATGTTCTCTCCCTTCTCCAACTGTCCCTCCTGACTTAAGGTGCAATGATTTACAGTGTGCTGCTATGCCATTTAGTATCTAACCACGGAATCATATCCCTCGCCCTAATCCTATTTAATACCTTCTTGCTGCTAGGGATTTAGTCTGCATAAACAGAGCACCTTACACACACACATGCACACACACACACACACTCTCTCTCTCTCTCTTTCTCACTTAATTTCTCTTTCTCTCTCTAATTTTTCTTTCATATTTTCATAAATGCTATAATGCTTTTGTGAAGGGAGAGACAGTGTGTGAGAGAGAGAGAGAGACACACACACACACACACACACACCCTGTGAAACGGCTGACTGTGCCAGGCAGGCTGCCCTGAGGGATTCGAGGCAGTGTGTGTTAAAGGTGAGGTAAACCTGTTACCTTTGGGATCGACTGACAGCAGAGCAACACAAACACATACACACACGTACACACATATGCCCACACACCTGTTATGACCGGTCTACAAAAGCGGTGGGCTTCGCTCACGCGAGCAGACACACACACACACACACGCGAGTCTTGGCAACAATAGGCCACAACGAGAACTAGAGGAACTAGAGGCTGAAAAAGTAGCAGGTTGCAGGAGGTTTCCTGGCGTGAGAGCGTGCATGCTTGTCCAAGTTGTGAAAAAAGGATAGCAATATGTCCATGAAATGTGTGTATTTTGGAAACGTAGGATGTATGTATGAATGTGTGTGTCACTGAATGAATATGTCACATAACCTGGGCAGTTGCATGTATTTCCTGAATCTGTGTGACCACGTGTCTGAGCTGGTGAATGTGACTGAGCCGTCTCTGTCTCCAGTACTGGTGTACGGCGGGGGCTAATGTTGCTGGCCGTCCGTTCAGGCCTAGCTAGGCTGTTGCTAGCTAGCTAGCTAGCTAAGGGAGGTGTTTATCTGCAGGCTGTAGGTGATAACAGAGCACACAGACTCCTGCCAGCAGCGCTTGCCTTGCAGCCACACTAAGCCACAGATTACTGAGCAGAAACAATAACAGACCTGTCTCGCTGCCTACGAAGCACCGCTTATCCCAGAGAGAGGAGCGAGACAGACTGGAGGAGCGAGAATGAAAGAAAGAAAGAGCACAGAAATGAAAGAGAGCTTCTTTTTCCCCTCTCTTCTCATGCAGAATCTCTCGCCCTTCTCTGTCTCTCACTGGCTGGGTGTAATCCTGGCAGCCATCTTAGAGCTTGGCAGCCATCTTAGCATTGGCGGTAGCGCCACATTCCAGCTAGCTGACGGCACTCACTCCAAACATGCGGGCCTGTGCCCCCGCCACGCACGCGCCCAGACACATTCAAATACGCACACTCATACGTGGATAAACATTGAGGTACACACACTGAGAGTAAACATATATGATGGCCAATGAAAGCTGTTGAGAAAACAACCTGACTTCACTGGACTTTTTACCGTTGTGTAGTATTTCGCCACTGGGCTCTATAAGAAGCGCTCTATTTCTCACACCATACATACACTGGTAGGATAGACAGCCACTCTAGACGTTACAAATGTTTAAACAGTCGCAGATAGTCTGATGTTGAAGTTATGGAGTATGCTCTGCTACTACAAAACTGCACAGAGTTCAAGATAGCTCAGGGACTAGATAGAAGTTTAAACAATAAATGCCACATATGAGCAATATTGTAGCGACCCTGGAAGGGCCTGCCGCCTACTCTGCCAAACTGGATATCCCTGTTGATGCAGTGGGAGTGTTGCTGCTTGGGAAGCATGAGCTCCTGGGTCTGTTCCTGGTACCTGCTGGATATTTTGCAATAGATATGAGAACAGGGCCCAAATGAAACCTAGATCTTGTAATAGATAAACAAAGTCTAAAACAAGACGAACAAGTATTGGCCTACTTATAATAGCTGACTGATGTGATTGACAAATGTTCCACAGTGACATTATGGAACATTCCTGAGGTCTCAGGTATCTTGAGACATTTGTTTACAATACACTAACATCACTGAGTTCAGAATCATTTATGATCTGAAATACTGAATAATGAAAATTACAGAGCAGTTATTTTTCAATGTGGACATACCGCATTTTGGAAAAACCCTAAGCCTAGAAACCCTGTGCTTACTGTCGTCCTGTGACATGTTGTCCTGTCATGACCCCAACGTGCACTGCTGTCGGAGAGATGTGCGAAAACTGAGGCTCATGGCAGATAAGAGGCTGGCAGGCACATATGTCTACCACACCGCAGGACCGCTGATAGCCCTCCTCATACCTCCTGGCCACAACGTTACATTTGCTTTCAAAGGAGACAAGACTGAAGGCTAGTTTACATGTTCTAAAAATATTTGTTTTTTCCTTTTTTTATATTCTGAAAATTCAAGCTAGGTTAATGCTTTGTGAATGCTTTGGGCAACTCCACTAGAGGTGAATCCTGGCTATGCTACGTGAAGCTAACCTAGCTAGTATTTTTTTACTGGAGCTTGCCTAACATGAATTTAGCTTGTACAGCACTGGCTCTGGGTTTTTTGAGCTCAGGCTCTTCTAGCATTAGCCAGCAAACACTGTACTAACAATACAGCGCTACACCACTCGTTCTGAATCAGTGCCACTGTTGAGGTTCACAGTGCCGGGTAAGCTGGGTGGAGAGGTGAGTGAGCGGAGGGGAGAGGGAGGTAAGACAGAGGGGGTCTGGTTGCTGGTTATCACCACTCTGCCAGCTGCAGGCAGCAACAGCAGCCCAGACCCCCCCCCCCTCCCAACCAAACCCTGTCCTCCAACCCCCCCGGCCCCCCAGCCACGCATCCAGCCCCTTATCTCCCCACCGCAGCCCCCCAAAGCCCTCCCTGCAGCAGCCCCAATCATGGTCCTGCAGCTCCCTTCCCCCTGTTCCCCTCCACCTCCACCGCCAGCAACCCCGTCTCTAACCCCAAACCCTTCAGCCTCCCCCGCAGCACCTCCCCTAAACCTCATGAACTCTACATAGACACCAGACACGCAACAACACACACTGTACGGCTCGACCTGGTGACGCATGCTTGAAAACAAACACAGGGAAGCACATGTAGAAGCATCAGAATCTCTGAACACTAACCTAGTTGAACCCAAATTCCTACAGAGGTCCCATGAAGTCCCATGACACCAGATGCTGCAGTGCCTAGGTCCCTATACACATTCAACAGCAATATCCCCAAGGATCAAGGTCCAGTCCCCCCCGAAACGCAGCCCCAGCAGTCCCATACGCCCTCCACAGGCTCCCGGGCAAATCCCTCGACCCCACCACAATCAACACAACCCCAGTCATCATGTCATGGCCCTGACATACTGTACCCCCCACTGTGGTCTCTCTCTGTCTTTCCCTCTCTAAATCCCTCCATCCATCACTGTGTGGCTAAACTCCGACTCTCTCTCTCTGACATCCTCCACTTATTTCTGTGGCTTTTCTCTCCATCTATTCCATCTGCACTGTATTCTCTTTATCATCATTTTTTTTTTGGCTTCTGTGACGGTCTCATCTGGTCTCCTCTAAGCCCTCCATACCTGCACTCAACATACACTTCATTCAATCCTCTTCCCAACCACAAGCCTTATCTATCCCTCCATCCGTACACCCCTCTCTTCCATTCATTCTCCTCCTCACTACTCCACTCTTCCCCCCGGTTGTGATTACCGCTTGCATTGTTGATCTGTCAGGTTAGAAAAGATAAGTCGGTCTGTTACCTTGCCCATCAAAGCATTCACCCACTCATCCACCCATCCATCCATCCATCCATCTATCCATCTGCTGGCTGTGGATTAAGCCTTGGCTCGGTGACCTGTTGGCCTGTGCCGCTGACCGACTGGTTTCTGGTTGTCAGGGGTCAGACAGAGTTGCCAGTCTGTCACTCTTCATGGCCAGCAGACAGCCAGCAGAGCAGAGCAAAGCAGGGGACTAAAGCTCTGCTGAAAACAGCCCAGATTAAAACACATTTAAACACTCGTACATGAACCATTTGCAGTGTGCGGCCAAACAGACAACACAGAAAATGCACAAATTACCGAAACACACAAGCGTGGAAATGTACAAACGGATGATTCTAAATATGGGATACAAAAATAGGTAAAAGGCGAGGCCAAAACTGTAAAAGTGACAAGTGTCTTCGAAAGCAGCACACCACTGCTTGAGAGATGCCTAACATTGTCGGCCATGTGTGTGTGTGTGTCTGTTGGTGTGTGTGCAGCAGTGTAAAGGCATGTACACTCCTGACATCAACTTACAAAACTACAAGTGAGCTAATGTATAGCCATCTGTACATCAAACCAGTGTGTGTGTGTGTTATGTGTGCATGCATGAGTGTGCGTGTGTGTGTGTGTGTGTGATTAAATGTGCGTGCACAGACTGTCGCTTCGTTTGTTCAGAGATTCCCCTCCTTGCTAGAACAAATGTCAACTCTCCTCTTCCCCCCCACCTCCTCCTCCTCCTCCCCCTCTCCTCTCCTCTCCTCCCCAAAACACAGGATAACGCGGTACAGCCTCCCAATTGGGTTTCGCTTAAGAGGTTTATCGGTATGTTGCTAAACATTCTGACCTTTTTTTAATCCTTAATGCGCTTAAAATGTTCCAAACCCTCCTAATCCCCCCGGCTATCCCACACAGATGTTCACTCAGCTCTTTTATTGGACGTTATTTTATTATTTTCCTGTTTTTTATTTATTTATATATATATATATATATATATTTTTTTTTTTCAGTTTCATTTTATATTTTAATTATTTAAGTCTGTGTCATATAAGGGAATATTTCTGCTTCAGCGCAAGAAGTCTCTACTGTTGAGAGTCTATGTGCGCGTGTGTGTGTGCGTGCACATGTGTGCTAATGCTTGTGTCCTAAAAGTGTTACCCAGATCCCCATGTGGTGCGCCAGTGGTGTGAACTTGACCTTTTCAAATGTACACAAGCTCTGTTTGGAAGTCCTCTAAAGAACTAAAAATCTACAGAGCCAAAAGAGCGTAAAAGTGTGGAGAAGTGAGAAGTTCAAGGATGTTATTTTGTAGTCAAATGAGGGATTTTATTTAAGTGTGTATAGAATACACTTGTTTGTATGTGTATATATATGTACAAATCTATGTACTTATGTATGCATGTACAAACGTATGTATGCATGTACTTATGTATGTACGTATGCATGAATGTATGTATGTATATATGTATATGTATATGTATTTGTGTGTTTGTGTCCCTGTGCCACTGTGCCAGGCAGGCAGGCCGTGTGGTGAGGTGGCAGAGTGGGGCTCTCTCTCTGTGTGTGTGTGTGTGTGTGTGTGTGTGTGTGTGTGTGTGTCTGTGTGTGGAGCAGGTGTGCCTGGCCGCCCTGCGCAGCTTGCTGCCCATCTGTGCTCCCGTCTGTGTGCCGCCTGCGCCCACGCTCTGCCAACAGCACCACACCACGGCAAGAAGACCCAGGAGAGAGGGATGCTGAGAGACGAGGGGAGGGATAGAGGGAAACAGAGAGAGATGGAGGGGAGGAGAAGCGAGGAGAGGCGAGAGGGGGAAGGATGGAGGGAGGAGCAGAGGAAGGAGGGGGAGAGGGGGATTACAAGGCTGGGAGCATGAAGGATAGGAAAAGAAGTAAGAGAAAGTGGGAGAGGGAATTGGGGAGGGCGGAAGGGGGAGTCTAGAGAGTATACATGAACTGGCAGGGAATGGGTGGAGTGGGTGATGGTGAGAGGGTGGGGTGCTGAGTGGAGTGGGGGTATCTGGCTGGCTGGATGCCCATACATATCCCCCTCTTCTTTATCCCCTTCACTCCTTCCCCTCCTCCCTCCCTCCTTCTCTCCATTCATCCTCTTATCCTCGTAGCACCCCACCATCACCTCTTGGCTCTATTTGTGCAGATTACTGTGGACCTGTGTAACACCCCTACACAATTTTCTGCAGTGCGTCTCAATCACTGGGTCGGGACCCAGCGGTGGGTTGCATGGGTCTCATAACAATGGGTCCCCAAATTGTTCTGGAGAAATTTTTACCCACAGATATTGGCTATGTTAAGTCGCCAGGGCATTCCCAAGCTGCTACAAAGTCAGCTAGGCTGATTATTAGGCTGTAGGCCCAGAGGTAGAATCCCCAAAACAGGGTAGATTATATTAAATTAGCCTACCCAATGGGCTATAAAAATGAGTTTGGGGAAAATTCTTTGGAAAATGTGGATTCCCAGAGCAAACCACAGGTATACTGCGGTTCAGGGCTCCAGCTAGACCAAGTTAAATTCCTTTTATATAAGGTGTAGTTGGTAAACAGGCTAAGGTGAATCTGGATCTGTTAAAAGTGAAAGGATAGAAGCAGTACTATCAGGTTATCCTTCATATCGTGGTTGCCTTCTCTCACATCATTTTGCATCCTTTATTAAATTAAGCCAATAGCTTTCTCTGAGGGCCAATGAGAGCTATGGCTTTAAGCGAAATGCCTGAATGATCTACTGTAATGTGTGTGTATGAATGGATGATGGGTAAGCTTGATTTGTATTAAACCTAAACTCTGTTTGTCCTTGGAATTACTTACTGTAAGGCTGCTATGTGTGTTGCTGTGACATCAACATTGTTGAGATGTGAGGGCCAGACTGTCCCTTGAAGTAAGATTTCCATGCTTTAAATCATCCTGCTTTTAACTTTCCGAATAAATTTGAACCTTGATCCTAGACTGAGAATATTTCTATAAAGATCTACAGTAAATTGATGCAAAGCTTTTGGTGTTTGACATATGGCCTGCCTCTGCGACCCTCCTTTTGTGTATTGGCAGTCTTTCTTCAGGGTTTTCCCTGTCTTTTAGAGAAACTTCGGTTCAGTTAGGGACATTTTATGTAGGAAGGCTGTGATTTTAATCTCAAGCGTGAATTTATAGCATATTTAGAAACACTTAGCAAAGTAAAGGCAGACCTGGAATTCATTCAGGAACCCCATACTAGCAAAAGACACCATTATATTGGATGTATTGCATTTCCCTTTAGGTAGCCAAATACACTTAGCTGGGAGGGTAATAGTTTTTGAGGCAGGAAAAACCCCTGATCTTATCCCATTTGGTTGCTGTGATCATTGCTATGCATAGCGGTCACAGAAGCCTCCAACAGTACACTGATTCATAATTAATATGGATAGCCGAGTGTAAATGGGATTCTGTGCCTCAGAGTGACGCTGACAGGCTTGTTTTTGGACAGCCGCTCATAGTCCCGTAGGACCCCTAGGGCTCAAGGAGAGAGAACCCTACTTACACAGACACACAGAATGACAAACACACGCACACACGCAAACACACACTTATAGCAATGCACTCTTGCAGATGACACGTGTCTGAGAGAGAGAGAGAGAGAGAGAGAGAGAGAGAAAGAGAGAGAGAGAGAAAAAGAGAGCGCTTTGATATGAGAAGTGTCATTGACTTAGCTGACATGTTGATTAAATTTGAATCTGTCAGACTCTTGAAATAAGCGTGATGAATGAGCTTAAAAAGTCACACCTACTCTAAATGATGTAAATGCGCATATATCAAAATGAGCGTGTTATGGAAAAGTGTATGTATGCTGAATTAATATGCTCAGTCGGTGTATGTGTTTGTGTGTACTTGACATATCTGTATGAGCAATGAGCATACACTAGCAGAAGCCTCTCCTTGACCCAGTGTGGTGTGTGTGTGTGTGAGTGAGTGTATGTGTGTGTGTGTGTGTGTGTCTGAGGCTGGGGGCCCCCAGCACGGTTCATGACCCAGCCTAACAGAGTGTGAACGTCCCCCCGCCGAGTTGATACTGATATAACTGTCCTGTAAGTGGTGTTGACACCGGCATTATTACTCTGTCAACCTCCATCTCTACTGAGCTTAAAGGAGTCAACCGGGGCGGGGGCCCAGGCGTGTTAAGGACCAGCGTCCCAGCACAGCCCTGCTGCAGCCCAAATAAATACAGCTGCACAAAGGCCGGAAAGGGAAAGAGAAGGGGAAAAGGGAGGAGGGAGAAGGAAGGAGGGAGAAGGGGGGGGCAGAGGGGGGTACACTTACTCTAGCTGCTACCTAAGCGCCTCTCGCAAGATACAAACACAAGAGAGATAGTGAAGAGGGGGCTGCAGTAGCACATTATCGCCACCAGGTGGCATTTTCCTGGCACGTGGGGAGCATGGTGAAATGCAAATAAAGCAATGAGGCCTTGGGCCAGGCGTCTCGGCTAGCTCAGACTTCACTCTCCAGACTGTAGAGAGAGAGGAGCAGGCCAGGAACGGAGAGAAAGGGAGACAAAGAGATGAAAAGGGAGAGAGATGTGATGTGAATAAAATGAAAGTGAAATACGGAGCCGTGAATATTATTGAGACGTGAGTAGGAGCTTATCCCTTCTGCATTTTGCCCTTAGATAGCAAGATCCAACACATAGCGTGCACACTACCATGTTCAAAGAAAGTGTTTCGAATCAAAATGCCTTACACCCTCCAACACCAGGATCTGAGCACTGTTGGACAAAGAGGCAATTAGAGAGGAGCGAACCTACCAGAAAGTGCAGAGAAAGAAAGGCATGCGAGGCTAGGGAACGGAGCTTTGCAGGAGAGAGAAACAAGGAGAGAAAAGCAAAGAAAATATATAGCACAGTGACAGAACGCATACTTGCGGTAGAGGAGAATGGCAGTAAGAGAAGAATGAAAGAACCTTGCAGGGAGAGAGCAGCAGAAAAGGAGGAAAACAGAAAGGAGAAAGCAGCGTTGGGGGAGAGAGTGGAGGCGAATGTATGGAGGACAGCAGAATAAGCAGAACTTTCATGAGGGAGCAGGGGCAATAAAGTAAAAAAATAGATGCAGTATGATATACTGTAGACCAATCAAGTGAAGCTTTGCAGGACTGCATAATGAGAGGAAAGTAGCAGATAGCCTCACAAGAGAAGAGGTAATAAGAAAAGGAGGGAAGAGGAGAATGCAGGAGAGTGCAGCTTTGCAGGAGACAAAATGAAAGTGGGGAGTACATCAGGAAAGAGATAAAGGACAGAAAAGCGCATGAGAGAGCGGGAGAAAGGCGAGACAATACAACGAACAACAGAGGAGTGAAGGAGAGCTGACAGTGTAGCAGAGTACAGTAGAGTTTAGTGCAGAGTTGGAGAGTGGAGGAAGGCCAGTGCTGAAACTTGGATTTCTCCTCCCCCGTTCCCTCTTCCTGCTGGCCCAGATACACACTGTGGGTCTTTGTGCTGTGACTGTTACACATACTTCCTGTCTGGCCAGCAGAGGGGTGCTTTAAGGTAAGCCTCTCCCACGTTCTAGAGTTCAAACTGTCTTTCCCTCTTTCTCTCTCTCTTCCTTACTTTCTCACACTTCACATTTTCTCAGATTTCTTCACATTTATTTTCCTATTTCCTTATTTCCTCATCCTTTCCTCTGAGTCCACCTGCTCTCTTTCCCGCAGCCCCCTTTCCCTTTTATTATCGCGTTTTGGTCTATTATTCTCTGCTGGCCTCTTCCACTCCAGCTCCTTCTCATTTCTTTCTTCCACACTCTTTGCATTTTTTTAACGTTGTGCAGAACAGAATTAATTTACACTAACAGAAGGCTGATGCACTTACAGCCAAGGACACATCGATAAGAGTGGGAAAACATCCTCAACACACACACACACACACACACAGACAGACATAAAGCGATACTGAGCAAGGTTGCCAGCTCCTCCAAAAGCACCACTGAGATAACAGCGATAACAAACATACTTCCTCCAGCCAAGTCCTTTTCTCCCGAGGAACACTTCAATGAAATTTCTAGACCGAATGCGCCATTTTACAAACATAACAATACGTCAATAAGTCAGTTGGGTGAATGCGCCGCGCTGTAAAGCAAGAGACCCAATTACAGAGGAACTCTTAAGTTCTTTTCTCCGGAGAAATACACTGAAGGAAGCACATGAGAGAATCCACCCCTTTGCATTTGAACATAACGATAAGTCATAGTTCTGTTGGGAATGCATATGTATATTTAGTCGTAATTATTTTCTTCTGGAAAAAAGGACTCCAATATAATATGAATGAAGTAATATAAAAAAAAGTGTTTGTTCCAGTGTTTCGCCAGTAATTTCAATAAAGTCTAAGCATGTGAACATAACAATACTTAAAAGCCTGCGGTTACTGAGTGTATTGAGTTTTATAGCGAGGCAGCCAGTTATATAGGTATTGTACACTGTTGCTCCCAGCTGGGTTGTAAACATACAGCGTAGCACTGAGTGGGCTGGACCCTGACACAATATGTGTCTCACTGGGAAGTAGGAGCAATCCAAGTGACTTAACCCTGTCAATCTGTGCCAAGAGGATGGAGGGAGGGTGGGAGGCAGAAAGTGAGAGGGACGTGGGAGGTGGGAAGGAGGAAAAAGAAAAGGACGAGCAGGGATCCGTCGTAATAAAGGAGGAGAGGAGCTGTTGGCAAGTGTAGGGGGACAGTGAAAGCAAAGCGGGATATGTAGACTGTGTATATATACAAAGAGGAAAACTCCAGGAGAGCGAATTGATCAAAGTGGTCACGTTGTCAAAGTAGACATGCACATACATACACACACACGCACGCACACGCACGACCCCACAGAAGAACGGAAGGCCGTGGAGCCGGTGCTGCCAAGCGGTGATCACCTTCGACCCTTTGGCACCGGAGTCGGAGATGATGCCAGCCAGACAGCTCAACGGAGGAAGTACAGTACACAGTGTGTTTGAGCGCGCACGTGTGTGTGTTTGTGCGTGTGGGTGTTTTTGTGCACGTGCATGCATGTGTACACAGGGGTGTGGACGCGCACTGGCCAATCGCGGCGACGAAGACGGATCGTACGAGCCAATGAGAGCGAAGTTTGACGCAAGTGACAAGGGTTGACGCTCGCTCGTCTCGTGTCGTGTCTATATGCATTTGTGCGTGTTTGCATGCGTGTGTCTGTGTGTATGTTGGCGTATCTGTGAGCGTGTTAAGAGTGTTGCTATGCAGACTGAGGATTAAAGACCACGTAGAAAGAGGGTGGGAGGGTGGGTGAGAGGAAGCGAGGGAGCGAGGGAAGGAGGGAGGGAGGGAGAAGAGGAGAGGTTGGCAGGGAAATGGTGGACGAGGCAGACTGTGAACTTGTGCCCTTGAGTGCCAGGACTCAGGAGCTGAACTGCCATCTTATCAAGCCTGGCTAATGCCGCACACACTTCAATGGCACACAAACACGTGGGCACATGTGCACACACACGCACACACACACACACACACACATAATGAAGCACAGAGGCCCGCATAAGTACATGAGTGCTCTTGTACACATACACAAAACACATACACACAATCTATGGTAGAGATGAGAGAGCGCTCACAAGGACATGACACAAGCCTTTCTGTAATGCTCACACACTTTCACACAAACAAGCGCGCTCGCACACACACACACACACACACACACACACACACACACACAAACACACACGCAGTTTCGAGGCACTCTTTGTCCATTGTGCGGCTTTGTGAGGGCAGACAGAGAGAGATGGAGGGTGAGGTCATGTGAGGGAGTCAGAGCCTGGCGCGACGGCCAGCCTGAAGTCAACCCAGTGGTCAGCATCACTAACGGGGTGACCCTGTGCGTGTGTGTGTGTGTGTGTGTGTGATGCTGAGGGCAGAAGGCAGAGATGAAAATAGAGAATGCCAAGCGATGGGGGATGAAATGGATGGATAGATGGATGGATGGATGGATGGATGAATAGAAAT
The DNA here is from genome assembly GCF_046629955.1 of Centroberyx affinis. Taxonomy (NCBI): domain Eukaryota; kingdom Metazoa; phylum Chordata; class Actinopteri; order Beryciformes; family Berycidae; genus Centroberyx; species Centroberyx affinis. Next base: position 167,091 of record NW_027281391.1, read on the forward strand.
GAATGAAATAGTGCAGTTGCTGTGCTGGAGCTGTGGCCCATGAATGAACAGCTGGTTGAGGGAATTCTCAGCGAACAACACAATCAGCGAACTCCTCCTGACTGCACCTCCCAAACAGAGGTGACCCATCAAATCATGTTCAAATTAAAAGAAATTAAATAAACCTCTCCACAAACAAGAGGATGGGGGGTATGTATGTAGAGGAAAGAAGAGAACAGATCAGAATAATACGGAACAGAAATGAAAAAGGTGCATCGCAGTTTCTATATCTACCTGAGTGCTTGGATGAACTTTAAATAACACTGAGGAGAAGATTTGGAGGGGGTTTTTTACCCAGAAATGCAATGCAGGAAAAAGTCACTCAGCTCAGTTAGCTATGGGCAAGAAAACATTACACAAACAACGTCAACAAGCTAATCCAACAAATGGCGGTGGTAACCCTCACAGCCAGGAAAGCTCCAACAGCTTGGAGTCCTAGCAAACAAGTGATGGCACCAACACAGACAAACACATAAACCAATCAGGATGTAGCTGTACAGTAAGTTAAAGCAGACCACCATCTGTCTCATGGTATAGGCGCTCACTGGGGAGCCGCAATGCTGCCACATAGGGTCACTGTGTGTGTGTGTGTGTGTGTGTGTGAGAGAGGGGGAGAGGGAGAGAGAGATGGACAGATGTGGCACATCTGAAACAGCATATGTGTTTATATGTACATGTGTAGTATTATCTTCGATGAGGTGTGCAACCACTCTAATAGACTGCAGTTGAGCTAATCAAGATGCCCCCACACAAACACACACACACACACACACACACACGTTTTCTTCTCAGGCCCCCTTACCAGGCTGCCAACCTCACTCTCTTTCCCAACAAAAGAGCACACAGTCTGGGCAAAGGACAGCAGGCGACTCCCGGGCTTCTGCCAGACAACAGAGGCCTACAGTCTTTTTGGAGTTTGGATCACAGACAAGGCATGTGTGTACCCACAGAGCACAAGTCACTAAAAGGTCACACAGTGAACATTTGTGTGTGTGTTTCTGTCCTCTCTCCAACCATCCTCCCTCAGCCTCTCTGTCTCTTCTCTCTCTCCTCTTCTTTCCCTCCCATGGACTAACTTCACCTCACTCTCTCTTTCCAGCGAGAGGCCAGAGAGGCATCCGTCCCCCTATTGATCTGATTGCTGTGTGTGTATGTGTGTGTTTACGTAAGGCCAAAGTATCAGCCCCCCTGCTTAGCCCATAAGCCCATCCTGCTTAACGTCTCCTCACTAATTCTAATTCTAATTCACCTCCTTACCACAATCGCCCCACACATCATCCCTCTGCTCGAATCACACACACACACACACACACACACACAATATTGACTATAGCCACTTGACACCTGGACCATGGTGGCTGACTGTGCTGTACAGCCAACTGCAACCCATAACAATAGTATCCCTGGTGCTTGCTTTGCTTCAACCTAGGACCCTAATCAATCCAATTTAATCTCAGACCCAGGCTTGTTAAAACATACTGATGGAGTCTCCCTGGAAACAGGTCTGTTACCCATTTTGGATCCTGACTAACACACTAAAGAACACTGCCATAACAACTTTAACGTGAGCAAAACATTGATACTACAGCGTATCATTCCCCTCAGCAAACGGGCAGACTGCATTAACTAGACATATGAGCTTTGCTCCACACTACATAAATAGGGCTATAAAAAGGTAGGCGAGTGTGTGTGTGTGTGTGTGTGTGTATGTGCGTGTATGTTAGAGGTTGGTTGGAGGTGTGTGTATGTCTGTGTGTGTGTGTGTGTGCAGACCTGATCCCCTGTAATCTATCCAGTGATGTAATGCCTGGTGTAGCCACCACAATATGTTACATAACCTTATATCAGGCTTACGTACCCTAGGGTTCAGGGGGTTCATTTTGAGCACTGATAGCCATTATGTCAAGCCCAGAGCCATCAATCAAGAACAAACAATGCCACTGAAATCAGCAAGGCCGCAACACTGTCCAAATTGTTGCAGCTGGTTGAAGCCATCACATAATTCCCACTCCACTACTGTTGGGTGATTATTGGACTGGTTATCTTTTGATTATGCAAAATTAATAACCGCTCTCCGCCCAGGATATTTTCCAAAGAGGAACGGTTTTCAAAGTCCTAGCAGGGTATGCAGGGTGGCAGCACTTCTACAAATGGCTACATTCAGCCCCCAAAATGGCTGTAGTCAGATCAGTATGAACATACCCACTCACAGCATACCTCCCCGGCCCCCAACTGTTCTTAGCTCAGAGGGAAAAAGCTTTTGATTTGGTTGTGACTGGCAGCTCATGTAAACACTGCATCAGCTAGTGAGCTATAGTGGAGACTGGGAGAGAGTTGAACGCCTGCCAAAAGCTGCAAAGCCAAGTTTGGCCCTATAGCGCTCTGTGCGTGTGTGTGTGTGTGTGTGTGTGAAAGAGAGAGAGGGAGAGGGAGAGAGTGTGTGTGTGTCCATGTGTGTGTGTGGAGTGCATACAGTATGTGAGCACATGTGTGTCTGTGTTTAACCCATTTACGTAACAGACGGGGTCCTTGAGTTCAGGCAAATTTAAAGACTGAGCGAGCGAGCAAGAAAGGCACAGAGGAAGAGAGAGAGAGAGAGAGAGAGAGAGAGAGAGAGAGAGAGAAGTAGAGGAAGGAGCTATACAGGGAGGGAGGAGGGGGGGCAGGCAAAGAAGTCCTGCCAAAAAAAAAAAAAAGGGATGAGGTGGGTCGAGAACCGTGAAGAAAGACAGAGCAAGGCAGGAAGAAAAATGTAAAAAAGGAGTATAGAGAGGTTTAAGGTGGCTAAAAGAGAGAAGCAGAGGAAGAAGAGGAAAAGAAAGAGAACGAAAGCCTTCTTTTTCTTTAACTGTCTCCCTCGCTCCCGAGCACGAGGCCTTTCGCTGAAAAGTGGAGGCACAAAGCGACAGGCACCTGACAAAGGGATGAGTTTGACGGAGCGAGGAGGAGCAGAGGCTGAACAGACTTTCGAAGGCCAGACACTGGGCTGCTTGGACGACACTCTGCAGAGAGATTAGGACACTAAGACGTTGTCCTTGACAGAGAGGAGGGGAGAGAGACACAGACAGACAGACAGACAGAGAGAGAGAGAGAGAGAGAGTGAGAGAGAGAGAAAGTGACAGGAGAATGAGAGACATGGGGGAGGAAAGAAGAGGAAAGGCGGAGAGAGAGAAGGGGGAGAGGAGACAACAAGCATGAAAGTGAGAGAGGGAAAGAGAAAGAGGGAGAGAGAGGAAGAGAGAAAGAAAGAGAGAAAAAAGAGAGAAGCATGAAGGCTTGTTTCTGGTGGGACTCCAAGAGCCAGCATCTGTTTGGCTGGGGCTCAGAAAAGTCTAGTGTTTCACCCTGCAGCGCCCGGGGGAATGCTATTCCAGGCTGCATGGGCTTCTATGAAAAACAGCTTTATGTGGAAAAGGGGAGATGGAGGGAACCGGAGAAAGAGAGGCAACAAGGGAAGGAAGGGGAGAGGGAGGAAGGAGCGAGAGAGAGTGAGTGAGAGAGTGCGAGAGGAAGGAGGGAGCGAGAGAAGGAGGAAGAGGAGAGAAGAAGAGAGAAAGCGGGGAGGAAGAGAGGAGTGACACGAGGGGAGAGATAAAATGACGGGGGAATGGAGGCTGAGTAAGAGGAAGAAGATGGATGACAATGCGCAGTGCCGTACGAGATATCTAGAAAACGAGAGAAAGAGAAAACGAGAAAAAGATGGACAGAAACGGAGAGAGAGCGGAGAAGAAATGAGAGCCATGCTTTCGTCTGTCAGTTTCACCTGTTCCCAATCCTTATTCAAGCCCACCTCACCCACACCCCCCCCCTTATTCAAAAAAAAAAGCAGGGGGGGGTTAATGAGGCAACCGCAACAAATACACACACACGTACATACACACACACACACACACACAGGATTCTCGTCCCTCCTCGGCATCTGGGCTAGGCCAGCTGTGTTGTGGCTCTCAGCCCCGGGCCTCCTCACCTGTCAGTCAGACGGCTGAAGCCCCCCGAGGGACAACAAACAGCTGGCAGACAGGTGCTGCCGCCGTCCACCTCCACGTACCAGCACCTGTGTGTGTGTGTGTGTGTGTGTGTGTGTGTGTGTGTGTGTGTGTGTGTGTGTGTGTGTGAGTGTGTGGACGTTGTTCTTTGGGTATTCCTCCATCTCTGAGAGTGTATACAACTCAGACAGACACAAACATCACAGCACATCTAAGATGGCTTCCTCTGAGAGACAGACGTACAGTGAGGGAAGGAGGCAGTCGGTCGGTATCTGGTTCTGCGGGGGGAAAAGTTTTCGCAAAAGCCACGTGGACTGCACAAACCACCGTGCTGCTGCAGAAACCCGGCGCAGCAGAGCAAGATATGATGTACGATGGTGGTATTGTGTGTGTGTGTGTGTGGGGGGGGGGGGTTTGTGGTACTAAAACCAGGCCCTGGGCCTAGCTTAATCAAAAGCAGAGGCACTTTCCCCTGGAAAAACAATGAGGGAAAGCAAAGTTTACATGAGCTAATTGACAGAGAGAGGGAGGGAGGAGAGGAAGGAGAGATGGATGGACGAGCGGGGGAAGTTGGAAGGAAGACAAATAAACATACAGGGGAGTTACAGCATGGGGAGAGAGAGAGAGAGAGAGAGAGAGAGAGAGAGAGAGAGAGAGAGAGAGAGATGGAATGGGGCGTCAGTGTGACGGAATGATATAATGAAAATGTGCTTTTCATTTCTTGATACCTCACCACCACCACCACCCTCATCTCTCTCTCTCTCTCTCTAACCCCGTCTTACTCTTTCCTTTCCTCTACTTTTTCCTCTTTCCGTCTCCCCTTCTTCCATTCAAACCAGCATGGCTCTGCCTTATGTCATTATGTCTTTCCGTGATATTCTGTCATTGTCTTGTGATATATTTCACAGCTGGACAGAGGAGTAAATTGAGTTGGGCGTGTGTGAGGGAGAGAGAGAGAGAGAAAAAGAGAGAGAGAGAGAGAGAGAGAGATCTATTTATTTAATATGCAGTTTATTTCATTGTATTTTACTTGATTCCCATCTCATTTATGTTTGAATCTATGCTTTGGCAACATGTGCACATGAACGTCATGCCAATAAAACTCATGGAGTTGAATTGAATTGAATTGAAAGGGAGAGAGAGAGGAGAAAAGGCAAAAAAGCGAGAAGAGAGAGGGCAAGCAAATGAGAGAAACTGAGGAAGAGATAATGACTTATGATGTATGTACTTATACACTTGTGATTACTGTACATTAACGTCCATTCAATTGTACAGCACAACCCCCCTCTTCTCTCTCTCTCTTTCTCTCTCTCTCTCTCTCTCTCTCTCTCTCTAACTCCCTCTAGATCCCGCTGGAGCCCATAAGCCTGTACTATCCCTGTACTATCAGGCTTTGGAGAGGGATTTCAGTCATTTTAAGGCATTTCACTTGTCCGGCCTGGATTGATGTTAAGCAAAGCAGCTCCCAAAACCACCAAACCCACAGATAAAGCCGTTCAAGGGTTGGCTGAGGACAGAGCCCAGAGAGCGAGAGAGAGAGAGAGAGAGAGAGAGAGAGAGAGAGAGAGAGAGAGAGAGAGAGAGAAAGAGAGAGAGAACCAGAGGCCTCAAAGATCTTGTGATTGAGTCCGAACTTGATGCTTGATGTGGTAGAGTTACCAGCTCGATGCCAGGTCCATTACTTTTCCTGGTCGCAGTGTTGAGGTTTTGCTGTGAACAGGGTGGGCTGGTATGCAAGTTTTAAGTTTTATTTTAAATTAAGTAATTAATACAAAAGCACATTTTTCATCCACTGATCAAGTTGAAAATGAAATCTCTACTCTACTTTCTACTCCACTGGAGCTGCTCACTATTTACCAGTACAAGACAGTGGGTGTACTGGGCAGCTCCCAGGTGAGAGTGTGTATGTGTATGTGTGAGTCTCCCTCCTGTAACTATTCCTCCAGGCCATTGCTGTAAATAAAAACGCATAATCGCTCAACTCCCCCGGGTGAATAAGAGTTAAAAACACCACATACCACAGTAACAGATACAGCGCTCTGCATCACCTCCGAGACCGGGGCTCCTCATGCTATCTCTAACAAACACATCATTACTCTTCTCCGCTCAGCTCGCTGTCTTTTTTTTTGAAGTGTCTCTCCCGGGCGAGGCTTTCTGTAGAAAACTGTAAATATCCCGGCTAAGTGACTGACTTGAGCTTAGGGGTGCATTAGCGTTATCTGCGGCCGTGTAGTGCTCCAGCCGATTTATAGCCACGGCCCCTCGCCGCTCGGGGGAGAAGACGATGCAGACGGCGATAAGGGAAGACTTCACAAGAGCGCTGGTGGAGGTGAAAGATCGAACCAGACAGTATCTAACATCATTTATATCGTTTCACTCATCCGTCAAGACCGAGATGAAACAGTTCAGAGACAAGTAGGGTCGATTTATTTTTATCTAGTAGGCAATATTTCTGTTTTGATAGTGTAGTGTCTTGTTCTATGATTTAATGTCATCTTTAGTTAAACGAGGCTTTGAGTTCAGACCAGGGTAAGAAGAAACTCTTCTTATAGAGTTAGAGCAGACGTCCTGTTGTATCATGGTCATCTTAAAACAAGATGGCTGTTGTAGGTTTTTAATCAAATCATATTGTCACTGAAACATTCCCTGGCAGCCATAATAACTTTACTGACCAACTCAATAATGTGGATCTGAATAGGAATAGTCATTCTATCCATTCATATTATGTATTTGTTTGTTTATACTGTATTCCATGGCAATAGCTGGGAGAAACTGGCCCAAGCAAACTAACCTTGACCTCCCATGCTCATCACTGCAGCTGCAAGTCAGATACACTGCAGCAGTACATAGTATGTGGACTGTCTGTCCTTGCCGTACACATAGCTTATTTCATCTACCTCATTTTATTTAATTACTGGGTGGACAGGTAGTGTATTTTTTGGATGTGTAGTACTGTGTGTGCACCGATTTGATTTTAATCACAAATTGCCACATGATGCAAGTGTGGAAAATCTGCAGATAGATAATATGCATCAGAGAGAACGAAGGACACACAGGCACAGGCACAGGCACAGGCACAGGCGGAGCCATATGGGCCATAGCATAAATGAGTTGGCTGTTTTAATGAGCGTTGCTGAATTAATGTTTACCGCTACACTGAAATTGTCTGCACACATCAACACTCTCCCTCTCCCTGCTCTGTGATGAGACAGCCGTATGATTTCACTTATCTAGCGGCCTTGGTCTGAGAGCCTCTAGACTGGGGATAGTGACGGACTAATGATCCCCCTTTCCTGCAATTATCCTCCTCTCCCCTCTCCCTCATTCTCTCTCTCACTCTCACTCTCTTAATTTCTCTCTTTCCCACTCAATCTCTGCTCAGCTTTGTCTGCTCCTCTCCTCTTCTCACTTGGTGTTTTGGGTTTTTTTCTGCAGTGTAATCAAAGTTCATTTCTCGGTTTTGGATTCACACATTTTACAAGCTAATTTCTCCTTATCTCACATTCATACAGTACACAAGCTTATTTCTTTCCATTCTTTCTTTCCACTGTCTTAGGTTTTATGAATAAACGCAATTTATGATATCCAAACTCATTGTTTCCTCTTTGTGTATATCAAACCCCTTCACCCCCCGCTCTCTCTGTCAGCCTATAGGGGAAACCCTGGCAGGCTGAGGGAATGAGAGTATGTGTGTCCGATGGGCTATATAGCTCTGTTACCAAATTCCACATCCTCTTACACAACCCTGCAGATGTGTGCTGTATGGGACAGAGTTTGCCTCCTGCAAAACCAAATACTCTCCATACAGAAAGCCAAGGAGAGAGAGAGAAACTGAGAGAGAGAGAAAGAAAGAAAGAAAGAAAGAAAGGAAGAAAGAAAGAAAGAAAGAAAGAAAGAAAGAAAGAGAGAATGCTCTTAAGTGGATAAGTGTTTTCCCTAAATCAACTGCCTGCGCAAATGATCAAAGTCCCATGTATCTCAGTGAGAAGGAGGCCTTGATATAACGGGGGTCACGCCTTGTGCTGCTGTGGCTGGCTATGACTGGTTACGACTGGTTTCAATATTACAATAAAGTTGAGGGGAGGACCATATGAAGTCAACAACATGTTGATGGCTCGTGACAGACAGCGTCGTTAACGGAGGTGGTGATGTAATCCACTTGGGGGCTTTGTGGCGAAACTACTGACGCCCGCGCTGATTGTCTCTCTCATGGGAGACAGCAGGCAGAGAAAGAGGAGGAGGAGGAGGAGGAGGAGGAAGGAGGAAGGAGGAAGGAGATATGGTTGATGTAAAATAAAAAGCTTACAGCATGTCGTGCGAGAGCTCGCTCGAACATCAGCGAACACGCATTAGCAATCACCCACATTCACACACACACACACACACACACACACACACACACACACACACACACACAGTGCTCTCCCTCACTCTAATCAATGTGCGTGATCAATAAGCCTGTGTCAGACTATTTTAGCTCAGGCTGGCTGGTGGTCAATGCTAAGTCAATGCTAGCCAGAGATCATACAGCTCAGCCCGGGGCGCAAGGCCCAGTAAGGTCTTTACTGGTAGCTTTGGGTTGAGCTAACCCCTGCAGATCCTCCTGCTTAGGCTCCTTAATGGCAGATAGTGATTATTGGTGATTATTGACAGGCGATTGGTGAATCAGGGCTGTGAGGGATTGTTTAGAGAGGATTGCTGATGGAGTTAGGGATATAGGGACAGCAATGATGATGGGGCCAAGCTCATCATTATTGGGATAGAAAGAGCAGGCAGAGCGGTAAGAGTTTTTAGATGAGGGAGAAGAGAGAGAGAGAGAGGGGAAAATGAGAGAGGGAGAAAGGAAAGGGGAGAGGAGACACGGGGTGTGATGTGTTTCCTCTCTCTATCTAACTTTGGTTGTATTTTGCTTGTGTACATTGTTGTGTGTTGTTTGCCTGCAACTTTTATTTCTGTTTTGATGCTGCTTTCTTGGCTATAGAGATTCTTGTTGCCAGTGGGGCTGGTTGGTACAATAAAGGTTGAAATACAGTATGAATGTGTTTATGTGTGTTTCTCTGGCTACATAAAGGAATTTCCCTCTATTGTACATGCATATAAGCTTGCCCCCCCCCCCCCCAGACCAGAGCCCATAGGTCAGTGAATGAGTCGAGTGTCTCGCATCAGAACACAGCGAGCTGAGCTCAGATGCCGAGCCTATCATACACAAGGTAGAGTGACTCGCTCAGATTAAGTCTCCTCTGGCTTTTCAAACAGCACTGACAGATGCATACCCCTCCGCACTCCCGTTTGTCAGAGATCTATTCCTGCACTTACAACAGACTCTCACACACGCACTCATGCACACACACACGCACACACACGAACACACACTCAAACGGCTTACGCTACCTTTGTCACCTCCCACACACTGGTTATCTCCAAGGACACAAAACCCACAAGATCCCCTACCCAATTTCCACGCATGCAGCCTAAATGGAGCTGTAAGCAGGCATTAAGCCTGACGGGGAGAAAGGGAACAGGAAAAAAAAAAAAAAATACCAACGCTGGAGAAAAGGAGGAGGAGATGGATGGGGGGAGGGAGGGGAAGGAGGGGAGGGAGGGGAAGGAGGGGAAGGAGGGAAGAAACAGGAGGTGGATTTTTATTTAACTCAGTGACTTTCATCTCCGCTTTACAACATACTTAGGAAGGGTTTTTCGGGAAGGAGGTACACGCTCGCTGTTTGGTACACATACACAAACACACGCACATACACACACATACGCACTTGCAAATACTCACACACACACACACACACACTTGTACACACCCCCGACACAGAAAAAGATACAATGAACCCTCTGTACTTTCTACACCGGGTGGACATATACAAAAAAAAAGCGCTGCAATCCCTGCCAGATTTAAGAACGTCTTGGTCGCTAGCCAAGGTATCTGAAATAATACTCCACAGCTCACAATACTTTATGTAACTTTTTTTTATCAGAGATTAGAGGTGATCTCCTTTCACTGTTAATGCTCCAACCAGTCTGATCGGTGTATCTGTAGTTTAGACTGGAAACAGGCCAGGAAAGGAACCATGGGCAGCGCTGGGCAACAGTCCAGGGTGAAAATATATAGCTGGATACTTCAGACATGGATACACACAAGTCTTACTCAAGCTTCCACTTGACCAATGTTTTCAAAACCCATTATCTAAAGACTCCCAGTTAAAAGGAGAGGTTGTGTATTTCCAGGTGAGTTATAACAGTCACCCTCCGAGTGATTTGGCTGTAGAGCGGTCTTTACATGGCTGCTTGAAAAAGCTTTCAAAACATCTTGCATGGTTTCAAGCCTTCATTTGAATATCACTTTAAATACTTGAACGTCTACACTGCTAGACTTTTAAACAGCCTAACTAAAACCATCCCTTGACTAAGACTTTATGACATAAATCAAGCGCTCAAGTTTTTGTTTTTTTTCCAAATATTCAAAATATGTATCTATGATAATATGTTCAGGAACACAACAGATCTGTGAGAAGGATATGATTGAAAAGGTTTTAGGGGGCAGCAGAGAGCAGGCTCTCAAACACAACATGCATATACTGTATACCTTTACAGACAGAGGGACGTACACAGAGAAAAGACAGGCAGAAAGAAACACAAGGATGCATGCAAACAAAATACACACTAATGCTCTCACTCTCTCTTCTCAAACACTTCCTTTGAACAGCCTTGTTCCAGAACTCCCACACATTTAATCAAACCCTGGTTTGATCAAGGACAGAAAATGCAGTTTCTTTCTCTCTCTCTCTTTCCGTCTCATTCTCCCCCTGCTCTGTCAAGCCTGTGGGCCATTGGTGTGTGTCTCAGTCTATCTGTCTGCAGCTGTGTTGGATGGCCCTTGGTGTCAGTGTCATGTCTGCTCCTCTCAGACTAGTCTGGTGTTTATAAAAGATTCGTCTCCCCCTCTCTGGGTCTGTCTCATTGTATCTCTCTCTCCCTCTCCGTCTCTGTCTGTCTCTCGGAGCAGCCAAGACACACAGAGAAAACAGTAGGACGTTAAAACATGGCTACCTGACTCTGACAGCAGCAGGATAAACCACAGTAAACTACAAGGCTATCTGAGAAATCAATTAGATCAAACTCCAACACTTGACTGGCCGACTGGGTGTTTGATACAGTAAGCTTAATGAGCTGTCTGACTGGCTGACCGTCTATCTGGCTGTCACTGTAAGACAGAGGCTTATCTGACCAGTGGCCAGGACAGTAGTCTGGCCGTTTCCAGAATTCCCATTATGGGAATTTCTAAACTAAATCAAGACTTCTGCTACTATAAGGCTGGTCTAGAGCTTTGATTAAGTGTACAAAAAACTATCTATCTGATCATGGCCTAAGACAAGTGAAAACTTCACTTCTATTCAGTGATGAACATTTCGCAAGCCTGCACACCCCTGCATATTACTGCCTGGGAAGCCCAAACTCAAGAATTCAAAAAGGCTCCAGATGGCAGCCAAACAGCACTACTGACCAAATTAAGTGACTCAATTTTAGTAGATAAGCTAAAATGCTCCATCCTGCATTGACTTCTCCTCAAGTTAGCTGCCATTAACAGTGGGCTGTCTGTGTGTCAGCTGCCCTTAGCCTGACCCAGTCAGTCACCCAGAGGAAGGAGTGATTAGTAGGACTGTAGTAGTAGGAGCCCACCTGCTCTGACTCAATAGGAGGCCTCACACCGCTAGCTAGCTAGAGTCAACAGAATTCTAATCACATACACAAAGACACACTTGCACAGACAAAGACACATGTACACGTGCAGACACATGTGCACACACACACACACACACAGACACAGATGCAAACATGCACATAGAGCACCCTCTCTCACACGTAGTCCCTCACTAACGCTTTCATCCTACCAGAGATAGATAAAGAAAGGAAGGAGGGAGAGGAGTGATAAAGGCCCAGACAGTGGCGAAGGGGGGGAGAGAGGGGGAGGGAGGGAGGAAGGCAGGGAGGAGTTGCGCTTCCTGGAGAGACGGGGCAGGAAGGATATGCAGGAGGAGGAGGAGGAGGAGGGGAAACACAGGGGTGGCTTGTTCCAAAGCAGAGGTTGTGTCCTTACAGGGGCTCTGTACATGCTGGTGTCACAGGGAGGGGGACAAAACACTGGCTGGACGCTTCCTGATGTAGGCCACACTGGAGAGGACGATGCATACCACTAGAGTACCAACACACACACCGGTGTGAACACACAGACACGTGCACACAAGCATAGACACATGAATATAACCATGAACATACACACGTACCCTTACACGTGTACTCACACTCAAGCACATGTAAACGCACACATGTAGGCACACACACACGCTTAAGCACACACACACACCTTCAAATTTATTGTGGATGGCAGTTTGAATGGCGGTCAGGTAATGGACCACAGTATCTGTGCTGCAATTTCTATGGTGACAAAACCCTGGAGGACTGTCAGAATGTAAGAGGATCTCTCTCTTTCTCTGTTCTCTCTCCTTTTCCCTCTCTCTTTTTCTCTGCCCACCCTTTTTTTTTGTTGACTTCTTTTCTTCAGCCTGCTGCCCCCTCCATCTCTCTGTCTGCTCCCTTTCCTTTTCCCTCTCTTTTTTCGTCTCTCTCTTTTTCTCTCTCTCTCTCTCTCTCCCTTGGCACAGTCTGGCTTGTCAGGCCTGTAATAGAGCTGCCATTGTTTGATCAGGGAAGCAACAGGAACTGTACCCTGTTGACCCAGCTCTGTGTGTGTGTGTGTGTGTGTGTGTTTATATGTGTGTGCGTACGTTTGAGGAGGGTGCATGCCTTTATGTGTTGTATATACTATATGGCAGCCTGCAGTGTGTGTGTCTGTTTGAGAATAGCACACGTTTCTTTTC
>NW_027281391.1:185000-220000 GCF_046629955.1 Centroberyx affinis
AGGTAGAAGAGTGAAAAAAAAAAAAAAGAAGGTTAAAATAAAGTCTAATTCAGTACAAGGTGCTTCTGGGGTTGTGAAGGAGGACATAATCTAATTAGTTCAATTTAAACTATTTAAGGACCTAAACGTGAAATTAGGAAGTCTGCATTGAGAAGGTAAGGAAAGGAGATGAAGCAATAGTTAGCGAAGGGTGCTGCTGGGTCTGCTGTGATAACATTAGCAGATTAGTTAAGGCCATGTCTTACGGGCCAAAAGGTCAAAATAGCAAATGACTGCACTTAGAGCCAAATGATATTGCTTATCAACTAATACGAGCTTAACGAAGTAAAAACTGAATCACTGAAGGCTTAGAAAAGTTCCAGACCTCTCAATGTCACAACTTGGATTTAATTAAAAGCTTTGACGATGCTGTGCAGCAAAGGAGACACAGATTTCATTTTTTATCAGCAGATCGAATTGGGAAGATTTTGAATCCGCATATAAGGAGTACTGGCAGTTTAGTTAAACCTAGATAAGATTTGTTTGGTTGAACCTAAATAAGATTAGTTTAGCCCAGTTTAGTTGACACTTCTCCACCACACAGTGATAAAAGTGCATGTAAAATGGTCAGAGATGACTTGTGGTTGTTGGCAGCGCTGCGGCGGTGGCAGTAGCGATGCCAGTGCCACTCAGACAGGGCCCTCTGGGAGAACATTTACTGGCCCCTCACTAACACCTCTACGTGTGTGAGAGTGAGAGAGTGTTTGTGTGTGTGCGTGTGTGTGTGAGTGCGCACGTGCGTGAGTGTGTGTGTACATTTATTGGCCCCCCGCTGCCACCTCTGGGGAGGAGCCGTCCAACTGCTGAGTGACACACGCTGCTTAGTGTCTTAATGGAGGGAGAGGAGGGCCAGCCAAACCACAGCCTCTAGACTGGGATCTCACAGCCTGTAATTATGGGGAGATGTTAAAGTGCCGTGTGTGTGTGTGTGTGTATGTATGTGTGTGTGTGTGTGAGAGAGAGAGAGAGGGACAGAGACAGATACACAGAGAAAGATACTCTACATCTTTCTTGTTAAAATTTGATCCCACATGCGTGTGTGCCAGTGTGCCTGAGTGTGTGTGTGAGAGAAAGAGACCATACGCGTGAACTGAGTACAGTGGTGTGCATCAGTGCCATGTGTCTCATGCTGCCCCAGCTGTGGCCTTGCTCACACACACAAAAAAAGAAAGAAATGAAAGTTGTTGGGAACTGGAGCTGCGTTCAATTAGGGTAACCACATATTTACAAACAGTGGGGGGAAAGCTGCCTCTCTGTGACTCATCAGCCAAGCGGCACACTTGCACTTTTGACTCCGGGCCTCCCTCTCCCAACCACACAGCTCAGAGGGAGGGATAGAGGGAGATGACAGGGTATGGAGAGAGAGAATGAAAAACACACACATGCATGCTAACTGCACATGTGTGCACACCCGCATAAACAAATGCACATGTGCACACACAAACCCTCGCACAAATTAAACAAACTCATTAAAGCCCTTGTGGTGTGAACAAAAGCACGCAACATCACATGGAGCACGCCTACTCTTAGAAAATGACCGATAGTGCAAAATGATCCTACATTTAAAGGATAGAAGGTAGAATAAGTCCTGGATCCTCAATATTTAGATATATTGAATGCTGAGCTTCTGATAACCCCCCCCCCCATATTGAATATGTTACTGCTTTGGAGATGAACATTTTCTTTACACACAAAATCCCAGTGTGCGTCCATGTCACACAGATGCAGCCCTTCCTGTGCCTAAGGGCCCTTGCTAACTCCTGCTAATGTACATGTGGCAAACATGAGAGCACATCAAAGCACAGAGACCAGCACAGTAAAACCCAGGCCTTGTTTCTTCTCCCTGGCTGTCAGCACCCTGGGAGAGAGCAAACGGAGGCGCACGGCCCAAAGTGTGAGCGCTGTTTGTCTTGACTTGACCTTGGTGTGTGTGTGTGTGTGTATGAGTGTGTGCGTGCGCACGTGCGCATTTATGTGGTGAACCACATCAAAGGCCAATGGAGTGGCTCAGTTGTTATGACCTCTGACCCTGGCATGCTCCAAGACAGAGGGAGGGAGGGAGGAGGAGAAAGAAAGACAGAGTGAAACACACCCACACCCAAACTGCAGCCACTAAATTTACAACAGCTACAAAAACAAGCATGGACAGAGACATAGCAATTTGTCTAGTTAACATTTATAGGGACCTAAGTGGAGGCGCACACAAGTAAATCATTAGGACACGTACGCACACACAACCACACACACACACACAGAAACACACACACAGTCATTCCAGTCTCCTCTCCCCACTCCCTGTGCATCTTCTTCTGTGGTGCAGCCCATCCTTCATCCTGCTGAACCTGTCTGAACCCCGCTGCATCACAGCATCTGCACGATTCAATCGATTGCAAATGTTCAGACTGATTCTCATTTTACTTTGGTATTTACACGGAGGACAACTGAAGCAGTTTCTTGGCCCTGAGACGAGCACTATATCTTTCTCTCTTTTCATCATTTGCACTTGAAGTGAATTCTTAAAAGGTGATCTCTCCTCTACATCTTCCCTGCATTTATTTTTAGCCGACGGCGGATATAACCTAAGTCCTTGACAAAACATCAAACACCGGTTTAGCATGTGTGTGCATGGTGTGTTTGAGTCACTGGATCAGTGTATGTGTGTATGTGTGAGTGTGTTTTAACATGTTTGTCCAACCTGCAGTAAATGAGTCATTCACTCTATGTGTGTGTGCGTGCGTGTCTATACGTGTGTGTATGTGTGTGTGTGTGTCTGTGTGTGTGTCTATGTGTATGTGAGTCACAGCTGTAATAACTTACAGCTCCCTGCATTTCAGCTATGCTGTCACGGTCCATTACAGTTCTCCTTATACACACACACACACACACACACACACTCACAGACACACACAAACACTTAGGAAAACATTTCTGAATAAAGCTCATTTGAGAATAAGAATATCCCAGTCGAGTAATCATGGCTGCAGAGAACTGCAGTTAAAAAGGTACTTAAACTTGATCTCTGATGACCATTGTTCTGTGCCGTCAGCTAGTCATGAAAAATTACGTCTTCTGCAGGTGTTGACAGCAATGGATGTTTGCACATGTATGTGTATGTGTATGTGTGTGTGTGTGTGTGTGTGTGTGTGTGTGTGCGCGTGTGCTCGTTTTCGTGTGCTTGAGTATCCATCTATCACATCTGAGTGCGTATGATTGAGTGTGCAGTATGCATTCTGTGTGAATATGTGCATGCTCATGTACATATGATTATGTGTGTGTGTGCGACTCTGTGTGTGTGTGTGTGTGTGTGTGTGTGTGTGTATAAAGCAGCCCTTGACAGCCACTGGGGGCGGCGGTGGCGCGGCCGGTGTGTTTGCCTTGGCAGCGATTCAGCATTCCACATTCCTCTGTGATATTCAGTACTGTGACCTCAGGAAACCCGCCCTGCAGTGAAGCTCGCTCTCTCTCTCTCTCAAACACACTCTCTCTCTCTCTCTCTCTTCGACTTTCCACCTCTCTCTCTCTGCAGCCCATCTCTCTTGCTTTCTGTCTCTCTCTCTTGCCACCACTCCACCTCTCTCTCTCTTTCCCTCCCTTCCTCTCTATCTTTTGCTCCGCCCTCTTTTCATCCCCCTCTATCCCCCCCCCCCCCACTCCTCGTTTTATTTTCCCTTCTTCCTTCTTCTCTCTACAAACTTCTCCTCAACTCTCCCCTCATTTTGACAGAGGTCGCCTGACAACGCACCTTTCTCAGTTGAAGCACAAGTCTCTGCTGCTGTCACTGTAAATTCACAACACTTCACACTGTCCCGGTCACTCAATGTATCACTCAGACGCATATTTCTCCTTTATTAGGAACTCCTTTTCCATCCACAGTACAGTGAGAGGCCAGAGGGAGGTGTTCCTCTCTCTCCCACTCCCTCTCTCTTTCTTTCTCTCTCTCATTCTCAAGGCTTTCATCCAGACCATTGGAAACTGCAGGAAATCAAAGTATTTGTACTACATTTAATGAGGTGCCTGTACTAAGAATGTATGAGTATTGGTTAATGGACTGGCTTCTTGACCTCTCTACCTCTCTCTATCTGTAATAGGCTTCCCATCTATCTTGCTGTGTGTCAATAGACTCCTTCCCTGACTCCTCCCCCTTCTCTTCCAGGCCACGCCCACAGGCCTAGAGAGAGAGTTCACCTGAGGTGACCCCACACCCGGGGCAAGGCGGTTCCTCCTCCCTCCCTACTTCCCCCCCCTTCCTCCTCCCCCTCTTAGCCTGGGCTGTAAACTAGCACACATACTTCAAACACACAGCCGCCACACCTGCCACCAAGAAGCAGAAGGCAGAGAAAGAGAGAAAGGAAAGAGAGAGAACTGTGGAGAAGAGATGACAGGGTTTTAAACTATAATGTGGTTAAGTTAGGTGAGAAAAAGAAAGTAGTAACATGGTATCTGCAGGTTTCAAGAAGCAAAAGTTAAGACCATAAACCAAACAAAATGAAACAAAGAAGGCATGCAATTCTGAATCTATAAATGGGCAGTATGAGAAAAAAGACACCAGGAAATTAATTGTTAAGGCACATGAGGTCCAATTGTGCTTAGTAAAGAAGATACAATGAGAATATTTGTTTTTATTTTTGGTATTTTGTACAACTTCTGTGCTTTCTGTTCTGTATTAATCTAAGAGGGAACATGCAGTGCAAAGAAACCTGCCATTGCATAGTGACATAGTGAAATAGACATGCATGAGTTATTTTAAAGTTAAAAGTTAAACTAAAGCTAAATGAAATATCGTGAGAAACAACTACAGGAGAAGCCACTTCAGACAGACTGAGCTTGAGCTAAATTCCAAGAAGAGGCAGAGAGACAGAAATGAAAGATAACCATCACAGACAGTAACACTCCGCCACCCCCCACCACCCCCTATGAGGCCGCTCCATGTTATAGCTATCCACTGTGTGTAGTGTGTGCACTGTGGTTGACCCACATACAGCAGAGCAGAGCGGAGGAGGGGTGAACTAAGGTCCTGGGTGGAGCAGCCAGTCAACCCTCTTATCTCCCTGTTGCTGTGACACTCGCCACTATCTCAAGTGGACCTTTATATGGCTTGATTGTGCAGCAGCAAACCCTGTAAAACTCTGAAGTCACATAAACACAAGACAGAGAGAGAATGACTTAGGAAATAAGGGGAAAAAGATGGCATGTTGGATCTGTTTGGATGTGTGTGTGTGTGCGTGTGTGCGTGTGTGTGTGTGTGTGTGTGCGTGTGTGTGTGTGTGTGTGTGTGGAGGGGCATGGGAGGTGAGGAGAGAATACATCAGCAATTAAAGCTTACCTAGACAAACATGGCCATGTGGCCACACACAGACGCTTGGTCCATCAAGAAAAACATATTAGCAGGGCATCTTCAGGGCGAGGTCAGACCGGTGAAGTTGACAGTGTGTGTGTGTGTGTGAGGAGGGGGGGGTGTCTGTGCACAGGTGTTGCATATTTTTCTGTGCAACGCATATTGTATGAAGCGTTTGCAAAGACGTGAATGGTCTTCTGGGAATGTCAAAATCTGTGTGTATGCACAGTGAAAGCAGTGTTGAGGACTGAGCACGTGTGTATGTGCACATGTGTGTGTCTGTGGGGGGATAGGGTGTGTGTGTGTGTGTGTATGTGCATATGTGTATGTGTGTTTGCGAGACTATTAGCGAGCGTGTGTGTGTGTGTGTGTTTCGGATTAAGAGCTTCACCCCTGGACCTCGAAATTAGATAGGGGATTAGCGGGACACATCCGCCACCTGGCATTTTAAGCCCAGCAATTACAACAACAACTTTTAATCAACAACATGCAGCCACACATGTATCACATACAGTGAGAACCCACCCGCTCATTCAGCTTCATACTCATCCTTCTCTCTCCTATGAGGCTGTCACTCAGCTGACCCCTCAATAACACTAATAGTCCACATGGAGGGCAGCTGTATGATAGTTTTTTAGACTGATCATGACCCACTGTATTAATAGGGATCAGCCTAGATTGGGACTTGTTAGCGCCGCACACTAGGCGAGGATTTAGCATCCAGAGTGCCTTTTACTTGGCACAAGGCTAGGAGCTAGCATCTGAAGCACTTGGCGCTAGGCTAGGACCTAGCATCCCATTAGCACCTGCAGAGCAAGGCTATGATTTACCATCCAGAGCGAATGGAGCTGGGTTAGGAGTTAATAATAATGTGATACTTTCTCGCTCACTCTTTTCTGCAGTCCCCCTCCACAGGGAGGTTGGATGTCAGGGTCGGCTACAGAGCAGCACCTCTGCAGTTGGTGGGGATTCAGGGTCTTGCTCAAGGACACTTCAGCAGGTTGGGTGCGTGCCGACATGGGGCCTTTGAACACTTATCATTAGACACCACCCTGCTGCCATTCACACCCCTGGTGCCAATGCAGCTGAAGGCTAGCAGCTAGACCTGACGGTGAAATGTTGCTGAAAGTTAAAGTTAATGATTCTGTTCTTGTGTGAAAAAAGAAATTCACATCCTACAGTATGACACTTACAGAAAGACAGCAATGCTTGTAAAATATAAGTTAACTAATATGACTGAAAACACAAGAGTGTACTGGGAGCTTTCACCCCTTATTCCACCTACAGAGACTCTATGGCCTCCAAGCCTCTTGATCTCCTGAGGTGGCCTTCTCACTCCATGCAGGGGAGGGAAGGGGGGTTGGGGGGGGGGCTTGTGGTCAGGACAGATACATCACGCCAAAGAAATAAAAAGCAGCAAGGGAGGGCAAACAAACCCTAGACAATTCCGCTCCATTTCATGGCCGGCGTGCAGTGGGGAGGAAGACACAGGAGGCTAGCAACCAAACTAAACACAAACAGCAGCCAGGCACCGGGAAAGGAAAAGAAATCATGTTCTTTTTCATGAACACCTCCAGTTAAACACACTAACACACACACATATACAAAGGTCCGCCTGTGTTCGAGAGGCAGTTTAGGCCGCAGAGTGAGTGATGGAAGAGAGAGAATTAGCCTACATACCGAATAGAAATGGTCAGCATCCACTGCCAATATGCCAATAACCGAGGCTCAAACATATACCGTATATTACATTTTCCAAATCTTATTACATATAATAAAAATTCTCCTCTCTGAATTCCAAGAAACTGCAATTGCGATAGCCTTGAAGAAAGAAGAAACTCTGAAGAGAAAACACATTTAACCCCCGAACAGAGCGAGAGCCAAACAAAAACCCCAATCTAATGAAAACAAAGGAGGGAACAAAGAGAAAGTGAGCACAGCTCTGCATTTTTTCTTTATTAACAAGCAGCATTTCCGTCCAAAATCGCAGATAGCAATCTACCACAAATAAGGACCAGATTTCTCTAATTGACCATCATGTTGCTTTTAAAGATGAAGTGCCACCTTGAATTACCACTGTTCTCTGAGAGGGTGACACCAAAAAACAGAGAGAGAGAGAGAGAGAGAGAAAGAAATGATTAGATTAAAAGAGAGGAAGAAAAAAAAGAGGGAAAGAAAGGGATGAACCGACAAAGCTGAACAGAGAATTTGAGAGGGAAAGGGAGAATCAAACCGAGCGAGAGAGCGAATGAGGGAGACGAGAGAGAGGAGGATAATTGCAGGAAAGGGGCCTCATTAGTCCATCACTATCCCCAATCTACCCCCCAATTTCGGGTCAGGAGAGAGAAAGAGAGAGAGCGAGAGAGAGAGAGAACGAGACTAGAGGAAAAAAGAGAAAAACAAGAAAGGATGGAGCGGCTAACAAGACTCCATCTCCTGTTTACGGTGTGGCCTCAAACTTTTCTCCCTGCTCCGTTCAACTTTCTACCTCTGGCCTCTTTACACTAGCTGGCAGCGCTGAGCGTGCACACTGCCGCCGGCCCCGTCACGGATCACACACCATATCTCCTTACACACCTCGCATGACGAATCCGCTGTCTCCTTGCCACAGGCTGCACTCACTCAGGAGCGAGAGAGAAATACTGACTTTGTCCTCGTAGAGAGGGAAAACAAGTAAATGATGTAAAAAAAAAAAAAACTGAGAGGCAAAGTCAGAGTCAATCTGAGCAAACTAAAGACAGAGCTATCAGGGAGACAAGGACAGGTTGAATAAAAAAACAAAAAAAAACATCATAATACTAAGTTTTGACTAAGATGCTTGTAAAAAAAAAGGAAATTTACTCTCTCACGCCGAACCCAAGCTCAGTTAAATTTATTTCTATGTTTGTCAAGTGGAGACCTACTGCACCAGCGCTTGGCCCATGACCAATTACGGATACTGACTCATAGTTTAAGAAAGCAGGGTGATGAGATATCCATTCCTTCCCTGCAAAGTCAATATGTTGCCCTACCCAGCATCTGTACAGTAAATACAAGATCTGGAATGTACTGCACAGGGTGCAGTGGAGTTTTAGTTAGAGCGTGTGCACTTTATTTTGAAGGAAAAGCGCTGCCTCGACTGCATTTTGTGCTGATAATATGAAAAAGCGGGTCACACACTGTGTTTCCATAACAATGTCAAGCGCTCTATTCAGCTGGCGATGACGTGCTGCTGAAAATAAAAGCAGGTTACATAAACGAACAATAGATACTTGCATACATGATGCAGGTACCACTGGTTTGGTACTGTTTTGCCAACTTTAGATTTTTGTCGGACGCTCCCCATTATTATTACAATAAAAAAAGGCGGTGGCAGTTTGAAAAACGCGGAATAGTCTGAAGACGCCCTGAGCCAGCAGGACCCAGCAGCTCCAGCCTCCTCTGCTCTCTCTGCCACAGCAGGAAGGCCCAGCTGGAGAGGGCTGAGCTAAGGAGGAACGCCACATGGCTCCCCCCTGTCCTGGCCTACCCAGGGACTATCCTGCTACTCAGGCTTCAGCTGTGTGTGTGTGTGTGTGTGTGTGTGTGGGGGTGGGTGGGTGGGTGGGTGCAGGATGCGCCAGGTGCCAAACCATGCCGTGGGATCAGGTGCCCAAAGTGTGGGATTGTGGGAATGCTATGGTATCAGGAGGAAGCGCTAATACGCACACACACACACACACGCAGGCACACTTTTCCTTTCTCCTTCACATATAATCTGGATCACGCTAACATACCCATCACATTCAATGTGAGGAGGGTTTGTGTCACCAGCTTGTTTTGATGGCAAAGAGAACAGACAGGGTGAAGCAGAAGAGCATAGATTCATTTTCACAGAGCCAGCTGATTCTTTCTAACAGAACGCTGGTCCATGGGACACACACACACACACACACACACACACACACACAGACTATTTATACAGAAAAAGGCACCCTGTAGAAAATTACAAAAAAAAAAAAAAATTCAGCCGAAGTGAATTCCATCTCTTGTTCCCATTGTTGGTCTATAGATGGTTTTAAGCACCGGTCATAACTGCCTCAACAGATGCACAGTGCTGTACGCATCATCACCATGCATTTAAATATCATACACATGTTTTGGCAAGACACTCGGAACCAAACGCGTGCAGCTGAATATTTATACACCACACGAGAAAGACATGGTTCAAAAAATGTATAGCCTCATATATTATACATTGAGAGTGCATCTCTATGCCGCCGTTCTCCCTCTCGTTCTCTCGTCTCTCTCTCTCTCCTTCTTTCTCTCGTGTGGGAGGCAGCGCTGGGCACCCAGCCATGCCACATCAATATGCGCGCTGGTGAAATGCTTCCCCTGCTTCCCCCGTGCTGCAGTCGCCGAGGCCCGCAGCAGTGGAAGCGGCGGCCAGTGTCACCGGATACGGACGGTCATGTTAGCTGGTAGTTAGTTAACAGGGGTTAGCCGGCTAGCATTCCCAGCGCGGCCGTGACAGGCCGGGGCCAGGCCGGCCTCGTCATAGCGACCCGCTGCGGCAACAGCCCGTTGACACAGACAACGCCAGCCAGTGCCACCCTGGAGGCACCTTGGATTCTGCCCAGGCAAGGTTCCCTGGGAGCCTTGGTTGCCATGGTGCCAGTCGAATTTGGGTCCAATAAACGTGAGGGGAACAGGCGGTGGGTGAGGTGGGGTGGGGGGGGGGACTTTGGGGTGGCGAGACAGTGGATAGGGAGAAGGAAAAGGGGGGTTACTGGGTGCTATGGCAACCTCGATATCAATCCTGCGGTTCTGACAGACACACACTAAGAGTCAATTAAAAGAGCTGTTTAGATACAGATATATCATTGGAAGGATGGTGAAATAACATCATTGATAACCTATAAAAGAATGGCAGCAGCACAGACATTGAGAGGGTACGTGTGCTGTATGCAGCTGATAACCTACACAAAGGGCTTTTAAAGAGACTCTTGGCAATGCAGTCTAAATAGAGAAAATATAGAGAAGGTGAATGTATTATATTACTGCTGCTATAGGAAGCTGAAAAGTAAAAAGCTCAGCTGTCAGATCATTTGAGGAAAAACGAGAGATGTAAATCTCGTCTTTCCCCCCAAGGCTATTGCTGTAAATGAGATCGTGCTCTTAACCAACTTGCCTAGTTAAAAAGGAGGAAGACTTGTTAACATTCACAGGAGAGTGTGGCACAAACTATACACAACCTAAATTAAAGCTGCTAAAAAGAAGCTACATTTCCTTGGCTTTTTGTGGCCCGTTCTTTCAGTCAGCATGCACTAAGTGGTTGGAAGCGAGCTAACCCTGGTTTGTTTATCCATAAATTCATCTCCTCTTAATTAAAAAGTTTGCACGATGGAAATGCGCAAAAGGACATATTAGCACCTAGTTTACACCCCGCTCCCTTGGCTGACTGGCTGACTGGCAGTTGGGCTGCACTACAGTATGAGGAGCCTGAAGCGGAGAGCGAGGCTCTACGAAGGCCATGGCCGGTTCACCGCAGTGTCCCTGAGACCCCAAGACTCCGCTAGCTCCAAACTCACTCTCCAACTCACATAAAAAAATAAAAATAAAAAAAAAAACCTGCTGCTTGGCTCCTAGGACTGTAAATCATGCAAAATAGAGCATAGCACTCGGCTTGGAAAAAATAACCATGTATAATGAGCAGACAGAGACATATGCACATATGCACACACACACACGCACGCCCGTGCGCACACGCGCATAAGCCTTGCCAATAGCACACCACCCCCTACGCCGCTTTGTACTAGAGGCACAAACACACACTTGTCATCGGCCTATCCCAGAATTTTAACCCCCCAAAAAAACACAATCCCCCCCTTGAATCCATGCTATTGATAAAGACCAAACAAAAAACACACTATCTCTACCCCCACCTTACCCCACTCGTTAAGAGTGTGTCCACCTCCCACCTGCTCTGCCCCCCCTCCGAACCGCACACACATACACTAACGCCATCCCACTCCAAAACTCATCCTGTTATCTAAACAAGCGGCGTCCTCTCGTCAGCGTCAGTGGGTTCCTTTCTCTGTCTCCTCAGAGAAAAGAGAGACTCTCCTGTTCACAGATGAATGGAGTCTTTTGATGAAGCGCCGAGCCTTGTTTACTGCCACTCCATTTATTTACCGGCCTGTTTTTCAAGTCGTCATTGAGGGACACTCTACCAAACACCCAGCCCCCCCACCCCCACCCCCCCCACCCCATCCTCACCCACCTACCCCCTCCATCTCATCCTCTACTTAACTACACCCCCCCATCCGCCCAACACATACACACACACACACACACACACACACACACTATCCCCCCTCTCAATCCCATGTCGTTCCCTATCCCGTTTCATCCTGCTTTCTTCTCTCCGTCTAGTGTCCTAGATCTGTGTCCAAACTGATTTGAAGCTTACTCGCTTACACAGACGCATGCCAAATTTGATTCTCTGCATTCTGTTGTGCTTCTCAGCTAGCTCGCTCGCTGCTACCCCCCACCCCACTTTCTGTCTTCTCTCTAAACCGCTCTCCTTCTCACGGTGTAACGAACACCAAACGATGCCCTCATGAAGGTTGTCTTTCAAGGAGGCTGAGTGGCCTGCCGGGAAAAGCTCGGACGTTTTTGACTGGAAAGCGGACATGCAAAATCTGGAAAAAAAAAAATCTACTATGTATGATGTAAAAATGTTTTGATCCCAAAAATGAAGTAATCGAACTTGGTCAGTGATCAGATGTGAAATTTAAACACGCAGCTAAACAGCAGAAAATCTCAAAAAGTGAAGGCAATAATCCTAAACAACAAAAGAAAAACTGACTTGCAGCCGATGATGGCCCGCTATAATAATGATCCTATTGAAAATGTTTTATCTTATAAAATGAAGTAATTAAACTTAATCTGTGATCAAATATGAAATGTAAAAATACTGTAAAAAAGTCAGAATGCCAGTCTCAGTGAGGATGTATGTACTGAATGGCTGGTGGCAAAATATTTTCGTACAATGAACGAAAGAAACAGCAGAAAATCTTTTTTTTTAAAAAGAACAAAAAAAACAACAACCTGAACTGCAGTCAAGACTCACAGCCCATGATGGCGGGCTATAATGGAAAAGAAGGATAATGGTCCTATTGAGTGCTGAAATGTTTGCGCTTACAAGTTATTATACATTTTTCTGTAGCTGCAAACAGGAGTCCAGGGTGCTAATGAGGCTAGGGGAGGGCATTCATTTGAACCCTAAAGAGGAATAAAAGAAAAGGGGAACAAGTGAAAGAAAGAAAAGAAAAGAGAAGAAAGCGAGGATCAGAGGGAGGAGGTTGGCAGGGATGGTGTGTGAAAATTTGGCATCTTCCACAGAGACAGATAGCATCGTGCCAAAAACGGCCGCCGACACAACTACAACTCCTCTCACTTTTTGAACATTAGACGCCGTCGCCGCGCTGAACTCGCCCACATAATAATTCCTTTATTCCTCAACCCACATGTGCAAAATAAAAATACCCCTTCCAAAAAAATATTACATTAGTTTTGATTTATTTTTTCTAAACTGGTATTGACCTAACTTTTTATTCAGTCACTCGAACTCAGCGAGGCCACTTCACTTTTTATAGAGAAAAAAATAAAGGAAAAAAAACAACAACAACAAAGAAACTGTGCTTTGGATTTAAAGCGCAGTATTGTGGCTCTCGTTCTAGCATGACTATGGTTCTGTGGCGCTGAATAGCGTTGTTAGCCAGACTGAGCAGCCGATGCCAGGGCCTCGCTGTGAGTGCAGCCCGGTGAATAAGCCATGTTCCCTGGCTCTCCCTCCTTTCTGGCTGGCCTGCCTGCTAGCGCGCACTGGCCACCGCACTCCTTCTTCTCCTCCTCCTCCTCCTCCTCCTCCTCCTCCTCCTCTCTGTCTCTCTGAGGTCGGGAAACCCTCCTGAGTGGGTATATGGTTTTTGGGGACAGACACATTTCATGGTTGGCGCCGCTACAAAAGCCTGAAAAGAGACCAGGCACTGGGAAGACACAGTATTAATACAGACAATACCACCCCCTCGCTGCTTCTGACTCTCTCTTTTCTCAATTACCTCTTTCTTTTCTTTTGCCTTTCTCCTTTTCTCTCCCCTTCTTTCTCCCCTTTCTCACTCTCTCTAGTTATTTTTCCAAATAAAAAACCGTAAAAGAGCCCACTCAGCTCCTCTAAAGAATGCAGTTTTTTATCGCTGTGTGCTTAGCTTAGCCTACGCCCATTTTTATTTGACAATCGTTAATGTGTTTAAATGTGTAATTAAATCTCAACAGTAGGTATTAGACTGGGTTCACTGCAGTGCGAAACGCCCTTCTCTTCTCTTAGCCAAAATGAAAAATTGCTAGGCATTTATAAAAATAAAATCAACTCAACTTTGCGTGGACCGCAACATTAACACACAAGAAAAAAATTTTGAATGTGGATCTATTTTCATTTCGATAAAATATTTTGGAAAAATATAAATTAATTTCAACACACTATATCTGGGCCTATTTATAGATGAAAAGGCGTTTGGGTACTTTATATCTGGCACTCCGGAGAAACCTGATTTATGTAACCTTCACTTTGGGGAAATATAAATTACTATACCAACAAGGTAGCTATAATTCAAAATGATCAATGTTATAATAGAGTGGAATAACACACAGTGAAAAAGGTATGCACCACTGGTAATGAAGAAAACATGTGCAGCACTTATTTTCGACACTGAAATAAGATCCTTCTCTTCTGTCGTGAAAAATCACAAAATGCACAGCCAAAAAATGTCTGTGTCAATTTCTTAACGGCTTAGCAATGTCCTGTTTTTCAAAACGTATCCACTGCCTTTTTTTTTTACTTCAAATTAATGCCCCATCTCAATTTCTTTAGAATGGAGGGCCTCTCCTGAGGAGAAACAGGAAGAATCTGACAGAAGAGTTAATTAAAAAGAAAGAGGGGATCAGAGAAAGACTGAAAAAAAAACAGCCAAACAGCACAAACTGCCTCGTTTGTCTGTTCCGCCACAACGATGGACTCCCGATTTCACTGGAATAATCTGTTTACCATATATCTCCAACACTGAAACTCTTCACACAAAAGGACAGAGATGGGGGTAGACCAGAAATGTTCAGGGGGTTTTACTCTCTCCCAAGCCACTCGGCCAAAGAAACTGAGGCTTATGATCGTTATGTAAAAACCAAAGAAGCAGGGAGCTGTTTCTAGGACAAAGGCACCGTATCGCAGAGCATGCCAGTTTTCACTGGTCAATTTAATGGGAGACCAAACACAACAACATTGTCTTTGACTCGCCTTTCTCATGTTTTTTATTTTCCCTCTGGAGTCTGCTTGTGTCATCATGGTCTCATGAGATAAATGCAGACCCTGCGGTTTTGGACCGATCTATGTCTGTGACACCCCAATGTTAGCCTCGTGTCTGTGTGTGTGTGTGTGTGCATTCGAGAGTGTGTGTGTGCATGCATGTTTTGGAGCGACTGAGCACACAACAGGGCTTTGGCTAGCCCGATACCGTTAGCTCTCCAAATACACAGACTTTTTTCCAAAGCCAAGAATAGTGCGAGAAGACTCCCTCTCACTCCGTCTCTCTAATGTGACGGGTCTCTCCCTCTATCTTAACCCTTCATATTTGATATGTAGCCGCCTCTATGTGTCGCTGACACCGGACAGGAAGACAAGAGACTTGCAAAATAAGACGCGGGCCCTGCTAAACGAGAGCCATCGGCGAACATTTGCGGATGCCAAAGCCGCTCTGCATGTGGAGAGCTTTTCTTAGCCGGCGTGGGCCCGGTTCCCACAACACACAATACAAAAGCCTCGGCCCCGACCGACGGGAGTTTTCATTTAATCAAAACCCAACACTTACTTCACTGTTGAGGGTCAACCTAAACTACACACACACACACACACACACACACAGACACACACATACACAAACAAAAAGACACACAGGACAGTCCACTCAACCCTTGTGATGTCATGGGAGCCAGGAAAGAGATCCTGTAAGTAATTAACAGCAGATTATTTTCACAGGAAAAAATACTGAGGCGCGGAGCAGTGGGAACCTGGGGAATCCATCAGAGTATCCCGTCAACTTTTAACACGTCCAGAACCATTCATCATGTCAGCCATGACTGTCAGGACGCCTCTCTCCCTTTTTTTCCTCTCTTTCTCTCTTTACTCTCCATTTTCCCCTCATAAATCCAAAAGACTCGGGGAGTTTTCCTCGGTGATGAACGCAAGTGGGGTTTTTATTTGTGAATCCTTCCTGTGGTCAGCGAGTTGGCCGGGGTTGGCCACAGGGCTTGGGTTTCTCTGGGCTTTCTCACAGCGCCGTCCAAGGCATGACTATACCGCTATAGCGAGGAGGAGACGGGATCTGGCACCGCGCAGCGCAGAGTGTGGAGCGGTCATGGCAGAAATGGCACGGCGAGCACATTTCACACCTCCCTCAGAGTGACTGCAAATTTCCTGTACTGCGCTTTTGATTGGAAACACATTCGAAACATCTTTTCATGATCGCACTTACAGCGTAAGAAAGAAAGAGAAAAGAAAAAAAACAAAAAAAAAAACAGAGTGGGAATGAGGTCCAAAATATGACTAACGCTAAGTGCGCTGAGCTAACTTTGGACCCGGCAAATGTTTTTTATATTCTATTTTTCCAAGCTTGAATAAATCAGCAATGTGCTGAGTTTAAGCTAAAACAGCACAAAAGGTTATAAATCAAATAGCCTACATGATGAGAAGCAGGCTAAATGAATTCTCCTCAGATGCTGTAGAGGTGGACCCACTTACACAGTAGTCCATCCTACACAAGTGAGAATTATATCAAAACTAGCCCTATGAATCAGGCTTGGGCCAGTGCGCTCCATTCATGGTTATCATTCCAAAGTGACCCTGCCAGTGTGTGGTGCTCTGGCAGACCTTTCGCACTTCCGGGCCAAGAGATCGCTATCGCCATTATAATACCAGTCACTCTCTCTAATAAAACACTAAAAATAATGTACTGTACCGCACCACAACCACTCTCGCCCGCGCCTCTCTCTCTCCTCCAGCTCTTCTTCTCTGTTCTCTGCCAGCGTTTCAATCACATTGTTCAAGGGGACGTTGATCTGTCTGGTTTGTTCTTCTCTATCTGAGGTGCCTGAAAAGCAGGGGAAGAAGGTGGCGTATTGTGGCAGCGTGGTTTGTTCTGTTACGGCTGCGGTGTGTTATGCTCTATAACAGAGAGGAGCTCAAAGGAGTCGGCTGGCTGACTGACTGGCTGGCTAGCTGGCTGGCTGGCTGGCTGGCTGGCTGCAGAACAGCCTGAGAAAGCCTGACGGCGAGCCCAGAGATTCCCCGTGGCAGCTTTTGCCACTCCGTCGTAAACAAAACACAAGACGTCTTCCTCCTCTTCCCACACCAACGGGGCTCGGGCTCTGCCAAACAGAACAATCACTATCGCAGCCTCTTCTCCTTTCCACTGCTCTCTCTCTCTGTCTGTCTCTCCCTCTCTCTGTGTCTCCTACAATATAAACAAAGGAGATCAGCGGAGGCTTTACCTCTATGAGAGCAACAATGAGGGCGATGTTTAAGGAGACAAAACAAAAGTGTGCTCGGGATCAAAGAGGAGTGAGGAAGACAGAGATGCTAAAGACCGACAAAATGCAAACCAAACAAAAACAAACAATGAGCACGTCTTGTCATTCAGTGTGCCACGAAGGCAAAAACCGCAGACACACATCACTGTAGACACAGACGAACGCGGGCCTACAAGCCTGTTTGCACACACACACATTCACACACATTTAGTCCTTATACACTCCTATCATGCTAGAGTGAGTAAAAGTAAATGAGAGCCAAGTGTGGTAGCATGGGGGCCCTAGGGCAGGTTTGCAGACGGTGGTTTGCCTTCCCTTGCTCTCTCTTCTCTCTCTCTCTGTAGACCCCGAGTGTCTCTCCCACCAGGAGTCGAAGTGAGCCTGGGCTCTTTGGAGGCAGATAAAAGTACCGGGGCACACTGGATTAGCCAGATAAGATAAGAGAGAGCATGCTGCAGCAGAGAGTTCACATTATGAATGGGCAGTGCACTGGGCAGCCCCTCGGAGCGGCAGAGACAAGCCATGCGTCTTACTGTACTGTTGTAAACCAAAGGACTGACGGGTGGCAGCAAACTGAACGCTGGAAGAGCCAACAGTGTCAGAGCTGGTGGAGTAAATACGGCACTTACGATGCATTTACTGTTTTATGTGTGTGTGTGTGTGTGTAGCATCAGAGCTGCGTAAAACAGGATCATCATTAAAATACAATTCAATTTTTAAAAAACATTTTTATCATGCATTCCTCACGTACAGTCAATCGTCGATCATATTGGCTGCCCCAGGTATCTGTAGTCAAGACCACTCACTGGCTTTCATTTTGAAAACCTAGTCTTAAAATCACACATATTAACAACAACGCATATTTACTAGTGTGAAGTTGATTCATTCATTTTTTCTCCAGCATCCAACATGATACTTTTGAATAATCATTTTTGCCTCTTGGCAATTCTCAATAATGTAAAAGAAAAAAAAAACTAAACACCGCGGGTGACAACGGATATAGTTACTCCCCTTAAGTGAAAAATTATCAAGATTAAAATACGGTTACACTAATACCACTTCCAAAACCACCAACTGTAGGGCAGCGCCCTATACAAAGATATTTAATTTGCAGATACAATTATTCTGAACATAGTCCCTTGGCAAAACTGTTAAGTAAATATCAGGCAATAATTTAGACTATAATTTCTAAGAAAAAAAAATAAGTTTAACAATGGCATATTAGTGCATGACTAATTAGTAATTGAGCAAAATGAGGCTATGTAGAAACTGCAGACACACATCACTGTAGACAGACGAACGCGGGCCTACAAGCCTGTTTGCACACACACACATTCACAAACATTTAGTCCTTATACACTCCTATCATGCTAGAGTGAGTAAAAGTAAATGAGAGCCAAGTGTGGTAGCATGGGGGCCCTAGGGCAGGTTTGCAGACGGTGGTTTGCCCTCCCTCGCTCTCTCGCTCTCTCTTCTCTCTCGAACACAACAACGCATATTTACTAGTGTGAAGTTGATTCATTCATTTTTTCTCCAGCATCCAACATAATACTTTTGAATAATCATTTTTGCCTCTTGGCAATTCTCAATAATGTAAAAGAAAAAAAAACTAAACACCGTGGGTGACAACTGATGTAGTTACTCCCCTTAAGTGAAAAATTATCAAGATTAAAATACGGTTATGCTAATGCCACTTCTAAAACCACCAACTGTAGGGCAGCGCCCTATACAAACAAAAATATTTAATATGCAGATACAATTATTCTGAATATAGTCCCTTGGCAAAACTGTAAGTAAATATGAGGCAATAATTTAGACTATAATTTCTAAGAAAAAAAAATAAGTTTAACAATGGCATATTAGTGCATGACTAATTAGTAATTGAGCAAAATGAGGCTATGTATAAACTAAATCCCAAAACACTCAACACTGACCCACAATCCACTCAACAAATTACTATAAAAATACTTCCAGCACTGTGACAATTATAATGCAATGACAGAGTCAGTCACCAAAATGAAACACTCACAAATACCCAGTAATAATTGCACAGAAATAAATGACCACTAACACAGTAAGACAGATTCCCCCAGTCAGCCCTCCATGGACGACGGCGCTGCCCGCTACCTAGGGCTTATCACCGCCACAGACAGGCCAACAGAGTGAGGCTGGAGCTGCTGCCAGGGTTTGGCTGAGGCCGTGTGAGGTGTTTGGCCTGGACCGAGATTGTGTGCGTGAGTGTGTGTGTGTGTGTGTGTGTGTCAGAGAGAGGGAGAGCAACGGCTGTGATAGCATTTGGCTACACTCATGTTAGCGGCTACCATAAGAGTTTTGCCGAGGCGGAGTTTGAGCGTGTGTATTCGGGCAGCGGCCGGTGCATGTTGTATGTTGTGCGCGCGTGTGTCCGAAGCTGGTTGAGTCAGTATTTGAAATTTCCAGAAAAATCCAGCTGAGATAATATTAGGTCATGAGTGTGTGTTTGTATGTATATGTAGCCAGCAAATGGCGAAGCAGTGTGTATTCGGAGGATTTGGCTGTGAAATGTTTTCATGTGTGTGTGTGTGCTAGTGTGTGGTCGCTGTGACAGTGTTTTTGGCTATGTGTGAAAAAACTACAACAGAGCCAGTGTTTTGGCTATGTGTGTAGAGTATGCGCACTGGAGGCTACAGCGATGTTTGGCCGTGTGTGACTGTGTGTATCCATGATGGTGGCTGAGATACAACAATGTTTGGCTGTATCAAACTGTATCTATGATAGTCCTTGGCCGAGTGTGCGTGCTGCGTGGGTGTGTGTACGCAATGGTGACTAAAACCGTGCTTGGCTCTACGTGTGAAAGTGTGTGAGTGTGCTACAAAGAGTTTTTTTTTTTTTTTTTTTTTTTCACTGAATGTGTGTAACTTTATTTAGCTGTGTTTGTATGTGTGTGTGTGGGTGCGAAGGTGGCTGCAATAGTACTGGCTGTCGGTGAGCGTTGCCGCTGCGTGTGAGTGTGCGTTTGGCAGCCAGGTTCGGCGCGGTGCTGGCGTTCGGGCAGACGGAGAAGGCAGCGGCAGCCTGCGGCCTGAGAGCAGGAGCCTCACGGCTCCGCTCACACGCACACACACACACACACACACACACATATATACACACACACGCATCCTGGGCCGTAGCCAAATGATGATCCCTGGCTACAATGGCCTTATCCCGGCACATACACATCGACAGACTCTGAGTACAATCTCATAAACAGAGACTCTCGCTGATACACACAAAAAACACACAATTTGACAGTTGGAGCATCATCTCATAAACACACACGTTCACACACAGGCACGCAATTCCTCTCCTATAAAAACAAAATACATGCTTATATACAGAGCCACAAAACGTCTCGCTCACAAACGTGAACACGTACTTGCCAAGGCATGCTGGCTGAACGCCCTTTACAGACACTCACCTATTCTTTTTTTATTACTGTTGTTATTATGTTGTCATGTAAACAAACACCCAGAAGTAGTGAAAAAGAAAAAGTAAAAGAAAAAGAAAAAGAACTATTTGCTATTCACCAAGATAGCACTTGGGTGAAATTAAACGCAAGAGTAAATCTACATACCATTATTTTCATTTTGGTTTTCATAGCTGGATGTTGAATGGTGCACAGTATTTTTTTGTCAAATAAATACTTTTAAAATTAATTACACAAAACTCAATCTTTACCTAAAATTGTGAGGTAACATAGACTTAATGCTCTCCTAAATTTTAACTACCTTTTTGGTGTGCGTTTGTCAAACTCACTACACTTCGACGTATCTTTGTGTATTTGTATGTTTGTGTCAGCCCATTAGGTGTGTACGCATGTGCCCCTGTGTGTGTGTGTGTGTGTGTGTGTGTGTGTGTGTGTGTGTGTGTGTGTGTGTACGTTTATGCACAATCTACATATGAACATCCAAATGTGTGTGCACATCTATGCGCGCATGCACACGGCATGTACAAAGTGTGTGTGTGCATGCATGCATGTGCTGGTGTCCCTCCCCACTAGCCTCCAGTGCCCAGTAGGCCACATACCTGGCGTGTGGACGAAGTAGGCCAGGTAGAGGTCCAGCTCCTTGACGGACACTCCGATGTGGTGCGGCTGGACGCACAGGCCGTGGTTGGAGCACTGGGGCGACTTGACCAGCCGTTCCCCGTCCGTGCTCTCCAGGGGGCTGCCCTTGAACAGGATGACCATCACCAGGTCCAGCCGCCACACCTTGTCGGCCTGGCGGAGGCAGTCGATGCGGCGGATCTTGCCCTTCTGGTCGGGGTTGGACAGCACGCAGCAGGGGGGCTTCTTCCCCGTGATGGTGAGCACAAAGTCCTCGCGGAACTCGGGCCGGATGTCCTTGCGGAGCTTGGCCAGCAGGCGCGAGGCCCACTTCTGCTTGATCTCTGGCTTCTCCCCCAGGAGCTCGTCCTTCACCGCGCGCTCTTCCTCCTTGGACATGCGCTTCTCGTGCTTCTTGAAGTACTTGCGCTTGCGGGCCTGCAGGTTGAACCAGGTGTAGGCGAAGGCGCGGACGTGGGGCAGCAGGGCCTCGATGAAGGGGTGGAATTCATCCTGAACGAGGGAGGAGGACAGGGGGAGGGCGGAGGAGGAGAGGGAGGAGGGGGGGAAGCAGGAGGAGGCGGTGGAGAGAGAGGGGGAGAACGGGGGAGAGAAGGATGGGGAGAGAGGGAGCGGGGGTGAGGAGGGGAAGAGAGAGGAGAGGCAGTTAGCACCGGCGCGCAGCATGGAGGAGCGGCGCCTGCTCTGTGGGAGCGGAGGGAGAGAATGAGCGAGAGGCGCCGGGAGAGAGAGAGAGAGAGAGTGAGAGAGAGAGAGGGAAAGAGAGAGAGAGAGAGAGAGAGAGAAAGAGAGAGAGAGACGCTTCACACTCTCAACCTAACACAGAGACATCACACTGAAGCACACACTTCACAAAACACTAAACAACACAATACTGAGAGGCTGAGAGGTAAGGGACAAGACAGAAAAACAAATTATCTACTGAAGTGGTTTTCTTCACATAAAACTATTGTAGATAAATCTGTATGTGTCTCAAAAAAACAATACAAACAAATGTGTTATATAAAAATAAAAGTCTTGCAAGACTTGCATTTAGCCACTACAAATCTAAAATAAAAAGCATTAAATTCTACAAAAGCTTTTACTTAGGAGATACATCTAAAGCTGGAAAAAATACAAATGATAATCATTTAGAAAATATGCTGCAGATTCATAACACTACTACACATACCATAATGCATGCCAACCCATTTGCAAGAACTCGCATGCCAAATTCTAATTATTAGAATTAAAGCCAACAATCATATGGTAGAAATACTACAGAAAACGTTATTTGTCCAATTATGCAATTGCGTCCACACTCAAAATTACCCAATAACAACAGTTATCACAAAACACAAGTGAAGAAAACAAGATAAAAGTATAACATGGTAGTTACCATTTTGCTCTCTCATCATAAATTCACCCCGCCGATTGAAAAGAAACCTAAAAATGCACCACCAGTTCAGTAACTGGATTGCTGAGTCAAAAGGCGCTGGAAATAATGTTGCGAATAATATTAGAAAACAAAAGAGCGACGCAAAAAATAAAAAAAAAATAAAAATAAAAATAAAAAAAATAAGCAAAGAGGAAGGCTGAGAAACTGTCCAATAAAAGCAGCAGGGGGGGAAAAAGCTGAGAAAGAGGAGACAGGCCAAGGGGGTGCAGTGTAATACCAGCACAGGAACACAGGAGGTACTGTAGCAGGAGCTGCTGGAGAGGTGCTGTTCAAGAGCACAACAGAAGGAGAGTGCAGGAAAGTTCAACAATCTCTCTCCAAAAAAAAAGATGAGAGTTGCATGCACACGAAGAAAATAAAACAAATATTTCAGCAAAAGAGGACAAAATTGTCAAAAACCTAAACAAGCCTCTTTGTTCGCCTGCAAAAATGTGAAGGAAAAAATATCTTCATGAGAAAACAAAAAAAAAAAAAAAAAAAGCTTGGCAAAGCGGCGCGTGCTATTGGTTCAATTCTGTAGGCTCTGCATAAGACTCACGGAGAGGGAGTGAGAGAGTCGGACAAGGGGGGGTGCGGACGGAGGAGAAGAAGAAAAAAAAAAAACAAAACAAAACAAGAGGACCGAATCAATGTTGGAAGAGTGTGCACGACCGCTGGCAAACCCGAGTGCAGCTTCTTTTTTCCCCCTCTTTCTCTCCAACTCTGTCTCTCTCTTTCTCTCTTCCTCTCCACTTTCCTTCTCTAACCATTGACTGAGTCTGTGCCAACACGCAGAGGGCCCACCTATTTGGCACCGAGTCTCAAACAGCCCAGCCAATACGCACGCTCCCAGCACTGAAAGGGAGGGAAGAGAGAGATGGCAGAGGGAGAGGGAGGGGTAGAGGGTGGTGGTGGGGGGGTTGGTTGGTTGGTTGGTGGCTGGTAGTGGAGAGAGACAGAGAGAGAGAGAGAGAGCGAGAGGGAGGGAGGGAGGGAGGGAGGGAGAGACGGGGATTGTGTGTGGCGCAGGCAGAAGGCACGTCATTAGCCAAATAGACAAGTTCCAATCTAGTGCAAAGGCAAAGTCCAGAGGATATTAATTTTACATGCATCCAATCCAGACAGCACCCGCCTTCTACAACCCCCCCATGCCCCCCCCCCCCCCCCCCCCTCCGCCTTCGTCACCAGCACGGTCACTACCATCCCAACAAACCAGCTTGCTCTCCAACTGCACCCCCCCCCCCTCCCCCTCTAGAAACAACTCCCCCCTCTCCCTCCCTCTGCCGCGCTCTCTCTCTCTCTCTCTGCTCGCGTTACACCACCTTGGCACGGGATGGCATGAGAAAACACAGGCCCAAAATCCCACTAGACCCTCAGACCAGCAGCTGCTCCTGGATTTACCACACAAACAAAGAGAGGGGGGGTGGGGGTGGGGGGGGGGGAGAGCCCGTTACCCCCCAACAAAAAATACCATCCAAAAACATGCTCTCCTGTTTCAAAATGCACTCTCACATCCAAACTGGCCCTCTCTCTCTCTCTCTCTCTTTCTCTTTTTTAACAACCCCAACAGCACAGACACAGAAACACATTAAAAGTTTCTGTTACCAAATTAGAGAGCAATCCGGTTTGCGCGTGAGAGACAGGATTCAGTGGACAATGACAACTGAAACTGCTGCGGCGGAGATCTTCATGTAAGTAGCCTATACATGTTAAGCTGTTTATGAAGGCAAGCGGATATTAAATCTCCCAAAAATAGGCTATACCCCTTCCCTGTGATTCAGAAAGCTCAGCCTAATGCTTTCAGAATCGGTCAAATATGCTGCTCTTTGTACTGGGGAAAAGCTCCTCTCTTTTCTACACTGTAGTTTCCTGTCACAGCATGCAAATTCCCTATATTTTCATCAAGTGTTGCATTATAAAGTACACAATAAAACATGATTGGGACTGGACAGCAGAAGAAAGCGAGGGAGTTCATAGCTGCCCTGGCAAGCACTGTGTCTCGTCCTCATTGGCTGACCCTCGTGACCTCAGCGGGACGAGCTGTGCCCACTGCTCCATGGGAAAAATATCCGAGACACAAAGGAAATGAAGTACTCACTGAGGATCAATTTGATATAATGTGATATATTTGTCAAAAAACTGATATGTCTCGGTGCTGGCTTGTTATGAAATAAATATCTTCTTCTCATTAGAAGTGTGTTCAAATGTCATTCTTCCAGTTTACAAAAATAAAAACACATTTAGTCATTTGTGCCGTCTAAATTACATAAATCAGTCAATCAGCTTCAAAGGAATTACAGAGACATTGTCAAAACTGGAATGGAAGCAGCGGGCAGCTACAAAAAGCTAACTTGTCATTCTGGCGAAGTTGAGGGCCCGGCCATTTGATTGTGGGTTGAAGCCCCCCGTTGTGCAGTGGGACGGACTGTCTGTGTGAACACCCTACAAAGGCCAGAGTCCTCTGGTTGGCTCCCAGGACCATCAGATTTAGCCCGGCCTGCTCCCCCTGTCCCCGTCTGACAGAGGAGCCACAGCCTGGACGACTGGCCGCTCCGCTGGCTGGCAGGCTGGCTGGCAGGCTGGCTGACTGGCTGCACGACTGGCTGGCTGGGTGAATGACTGGTTGGCTAACTGGATGGATAGGTAGCTGGCTAGCTGGCTGCCTGGCTGGCTGACTGGCTCCTCGCTGCTACCACTAGGGGAGGGGTGATGTAGACCCCATCTGGACCAGGCCGAGCCGGGCCGGCTGCCGATTGCTCATGCTAACATACGCCTGCCTCACACAGCCACACTGGAACATGTGAAAAATGTGGGAATGAGAGAAGATGGCGGTGGGGAGGGAAAAAAAATATGGGCAAGGGAACATGAGGAGATGGACTTAGAGTAAAGCGGATGTGTGTGTTTGTTCCTGTTTTTGAGGAATAATGACTGAGGTGTGTTGGTGACTTATTTGGAAAGACTAAAGGGAGCTGGACTTTTTGATGAGCGGGAAGCAGAGGAAGGAGAGTGGCGATACGTGTCCAACAGCTGTCAAGACTCCAATATTATTGTCTTCTTCCTCTATATCATCACGCAATCACAAACCGGCAAAATAATAATAAACAAGATTATTATCAGGGAAATCCAAACCGCTCCTTTGTCCATTCAAACTAGCAACATATTTGTCTTTTGTGCTTCCAGCTCTGCATTTTTTTTCAGTAACAAAACTCTCATTAACTCTTCATATAATGAAAAGAGGATTTTGAATCTACAATTTAATCCATATTATTTACCAAATACTATTTGTATATAAAAACGTAATCCTTCAACAAAGCCTCATTTTTTTTAAAAATCAGTTAAATCCGCTGCCAGGCCTATTATGATCATAAACTGGACCGAATGCAAAATTATATACAGCAGCATAAAAAAGGCTACACATGAATCACCAAGGTCTGTGCACAATTTGCAGCTGAGGCAAAATCTTTTATGATTTTGGCCAAGAAAGGAGTCTATGTGGCACCCTACCATTTAATGCCTCCAATTTATATAAATTTTCAAACCCACATTTCTTTTAGCTTGTTAGGGAAGGTTTGTTCTATTTGCCCAAAGTTATTCTGGGCAGGGAGGGAGGTGGCAGGGCTGCGGGCCTCGGCCTCTGGACTGTGTAGGTATCTGTTCTGCAATAGTTGGACTGGGAGCTCATCTTATCTCTGCATGCCATGCTCCCTCTTTCTAAAAACGGTGACCTTTGTTCGCCAGGCTGGGCAAGACAATCTCCCCTCCTGGCCTGACAGAGCCAGGCCCGGGGTATAACAGAGAGAGAGGAGGAAAGAAATGAAAACCACCACAGTTTTTATTAAGAAGAGGGCCACGCTTGGGGTGGCAACTGCCAAAAAGAGAGACAAAGGAAAAGAATGGGAGCCCATATAAAACCTGGCCTATTGTTGATTTAAACCCAAATCTCCAGGAGCTATTTATATAAGCTATAGGCTATCAAACTGACTTAACAGCCACTGCTTTGCATAAAATCACACGTTATCACACCAACATAGGCTGCAGGCTCACTGCGGAGTTTAACAGG
The DNA here is from genome assembly GCF_046629955.1 of Centroberyx affinis. NCBI lineage: Eukaryota > Metazoa > Chordata > Actinopteri > Beryciformes > Berycidae > Centroberyx > Centroberyx affinis. Next base: position 211,540 of record NW_027281391.1, read on the forward strand.
TCACTTGGAGAAACAGTCTGACAGTGCTACAATTAAACACACATTACTGTTATACGACCGGATAACATGGTCTAAAAATACATTTGTTAAAATGGGAAGCTAATCCTTGTTTTAAAAAAAGGTCCACCTACTTGCGGACGCTCACGGCAGCCCTAACGCTGAAAATGAACTAAACGAACGGCCTTCAGACTATTTTAAAAAACAAAACCCAATTAAATTAAAGCCGTAGCTTTGGCTAAAATAAGTTCTCCAGCCTGCACGCGTTTAAGTGTCTCTATCTTAAATGGAGCAAAAAATGCTCTCTCACAATGGCCTCAGCATGAAATGGCCTATAGCTTGTTTTCCAAAACTTCCACAATTTCCTAAATTTCTAAAACAAAATAAAAAAAATAAAACCCTTACCGAGGGGAAAATGCCTCAGTCACCGTTAAAACCAGTAAATTATAATCTCTCCCTACCGTGCAGTTTTGGCTAACGCCGCTCTCCTTCTCAGCTAGTAGGATTGGTTTTGATGGACGGTGTTTGTAACGTCTTTCTGCTTTTCTCTTTGTGTTTCTTGTCCGGTAAAATAAGTAAACTGTCTCGTTCTTGTCAGTAAAACTGCTCAATATAGTTAATATGTGGACGTCCAGAGCGGCTCAGCATCCACTCTGCTAGTCAAAATAGGCTGTGTGCTGTCTGTCTGTCCCGCCAGGGCTACATTAAGCTGAATGGGTCAAAATTAATCCTAAATGTCAAACTGGTAAGATAAAAGTTGACGGAGGGATGTGGTGGAATATTAAAAGGTGGGTGAAATATATAAGCACAAATGCATTAATGTGTTTTTTTAAATTTTTGTTTTAATTAAAGGACTATACATAGAAGACAGTTCGGTTTGATGCTGCTTATTATCTGTAGCCTACTATGAATTTAGGCCTACCTCATAAACATTTTTGAGGTGAGTTCAATAAAAAGGTGGTAGACTGAATGGAGGTAGGTTCACCCTCCAGTACCTCCCCGGGTCTTACACTTGCACAGATAAAAACAGAACCTGGGCCTATTTACCATAGTTTTGTGAATAGGTGTAGGCCTTACTTAGCCTACACAATATGTGACATTTACTTACTCTATGCAAATAAATTCTTAAGTGCGGACATCTAGATTGGAAATGTGGGTGAGCAAGATCAGATCATAAATGTATTTGCTGCCACATCCTGCTTGGTGAGGACGCCTTGGTTGTGAGTCAGCACGGCATTACATTTTTCCTTTTAGTGGTCTGATGGGTTGCAGACACGCAAATCCTGAACAACACTTAGACTTTAGGCATTATCTTGACTGAAATAATTAAACTGATCAATTGCCAATTAACACACTGTTAAATAATAATTCCAGCAAGTAAATAAATAAATAAAAATAAATAATATAGAATGAAATAAAAATAAAAAATCCACGCTGAGTGAGTAAATAACCTTACAATAGGCTTTGTTCATTTAAAATAGAATAAATGAATGAACGCACCTCATACGTGTTTCCTACTGATATTATAGTAGGTCATGCTATTGTCATATTACCGTCAACATGAACTAAATTATCTGAATTTCTTGACAGTCTAAGGAGTTAATTTAAAAACTTTCCTGCAAACATAAATTAGCCTAAGAAACATTTCCAAAATCTAAAGCCTATGAATAGTTGTCTCTGTAAAACAATGCAGTGAAGCATACAACAGGCCCTCGGCCTAATTTTAATGTGCACATATGAAATTCGTTTTAAAACAAAAGGACAGCATTTAATCTAAATTGTGGCTTAAATATCATTTTAATCGAAATATTTAATTGTGGCTGTTTTAATAAAACAAAATCTAAATATTTAGTGATGAAATCCAATTACTTTTAATTTTTTTTTTACTGTTACAGTCACTGTATGGTCATAGGAATTGTGTAAACTGAAATAATGAGAAAATAGCCTATATCCACTGTCAATAGGCTAATAATAATTATAATAGTCTTTTTTTCTTTTTCTCAAATTAGCTGAAGAACAGGAAAGCCATGCAGGCATTATTGCTGCGCTCCTTCAGCAGCGCTGTTTGTTTCAGCCAGCTCTGGTGTCACTGAAAAGGAAGAGGCTAATCCTAAATTTAACTCGGAAAACCCGCTTCCAAGAACTTGATTGTGCAGGCCAGATTTGTCGGAGGAAATTAAATTAGGCTAGTCCCAATCATGCGCTTTTTCCTAACTCTGAAACGCCTGATCCGATCAAGACGCTCCTGTGACAGGTGATGGTAACACACACACACGCTCACACATGCACACACACACACACACACACACACACACACACACACAGAGAGAGAGAGAGAGAGAGAGGTAGCTTTTTTAAACCTGCAGAGCTAATGAAGGCTATATAGTGTTAGGACATGTCATTTAACTTTGACATCTGCTGTGTAAAATCACATATTGACAGGTACTGTGTGGTGATGTAAGGGAAAGAGTGTGAGAGACCTGAGCTATTTTTCCTTCTGTGTGTGTGTGTGTGTGTGTGTGTGTGTGTGTGTGTGTGTTTGGACCACTCATGTCCTAGAATAATCTGTGCAAAGTTTCTTGAACTGTCCGTGCCTTGCATATAAATCAAATATTGAAAAAAAAAAAAAATACAAAATAAAAAAAAAACAAAAAAAACCTCACCACACTCCTCTAAACTTTGCACAAAACAGGGACCTCGGAGCATTTCACATGCAGCACAGGCATGCTGCCATTTTAGTCCACTCTGTGTAGAAAAAGAAAGGAAGGAGAGGAGAAAAAAAAAAAAGGAGGAGAAAAAAGTTTCTACGGCCCGAGCCAAGTTTCCGTGTTTTCTTCCCGTGAGGAGGAGCGCAGGAAAAGTAAGGTGCACAGAGCGGGCCAGTCTGGCGGTGAGTAACACCCTGCCATTAAGAGGTGATGGGTTAGCAACCTCACAAGCCTCAGGGACAGAGAAGAAGTAAGGACAGGCTGACATGAACTACTATTCCCCTGGAAACTCTCATGCAAATAGAAAAAAAATAAGTGTCTTTCTCTCTTCCTCTTTCAGCCTCTCATTCAAGCTCTCTCTCTCTCTCTCTCACACACACACACACACACACACACACACCGTCCCCCTTAAAAATCTTCCTCCTGAACTTCTTCTGTTCACTGCCAGTGCTGCCATTTCCATCCAGCTCCAACCTATTCATCCATTCTATTCCCTGGAAGAGGAAAAAAACTTTCCTCCCCACCCACCCCCATCGGCGCAGATTGATGTTAAAAGTGTGTCTGTGCATCGTTTGTAATTACGCCTGTTTACACACTGAAGCATTACTATGTGTGAAAGTCTGGAAGCCATTTGTGGCATGAGGCGGAGAGAGAGGAAGACAGAGCGGGCGTGCTTTAAACAGCTCCAGAGACACAGGGACTGATAGCGAGCCGGGGCTCCTGACACGACGGCAGACCTGGGGAAAATTATACTCAAATATGCTTTCGAAAATTTGTGCACCGGCAGACTATTTCGGCCTCGAATGTAAGCACGTCAGAGATAACATCGAGGGCTTTCTGCTTTTCATTCCAAGTCTCCCAAATTTATTCAACTAGCATTTTCTTGAGGTTTGCATGTCTTCTTTTTCTGTGACTCTCTGGCTGATCTGCAGGGCTTCAAATTGCCAGAATTCCACCTTAAAAAGTTCATTCTAAACTTAACTGTAACCCTCACAAGGAACTAGATCCCAAACGTCAATTTTAACAGCCGAAAAAATACATTTTGTGATCATCAATTGTTGAATATATTGCTTTTTCTCACTTTGCAGTAGGGTGTTTTGGTGACAACTGTTCAAAGCCTATACACTGCTTATACCAAAATGCACTGTGGGAACTGAATGTCAAATATCGTACATTTAACTTCTGTTAATGAGTCCTAAACTGAGCGGTGATCTTGATAACAGCGCAGCCAATTAGAAAGAAAGGCTCTTTGAGGGATATTGGTATAAATAAACCTGGGCAAAATCATAAAGCTCAAACTAAATTAGGAGATTCTGCCGCTGTTTGACTGACAAACAATGATTTGATACAACCATTTCAGCATGTGAGTGAAGCTATAGGCGATATAGGATTACATGTGGGCATACAGTGTGTGTAAGTGAACTCATATATTCCATGTGTACAGTATGTGTGTTTACATTACGAGGGTTTCTAGCGTCACAGTGGCTACAGATGATACGTCGAGCTGAGCCGCCCCTCCCAAACGCACACACACACACACACACACACACACACACACACACACACACGTACTGCTGGTGTGGTATTTTCTGCCTGGACGCTGCAGCAAAACTGAATGTACAGCATTTCCCTTCGACAAGGGCGGCCATTCCTGATAAGGTCAAGTGGGCAGTGCGTGCGTGACACTCGGGGTGGATGTGTGTGTGTGTGTGTGTGTGTGTGTGAATGCGTGCGAGTGTCTATGCATGCCTATATGCGTGTATGTATGTGTGTGTGTGTGTGTGTGGAGAGGAGGAGGAGGGGGGTGGCGGCGGTGCACGAGCAGCCTGGCAGCTTCCCCGCTCTAACGACAGGGGAGGAAAGCGTCCGTCTCACACCCCTCTCTCTCTCTCTCTCTCTCTCTCTCACACACACACACACACACTCTCAATCTGAGTCCACACACACACACACACACACACACCTACACGCGGCGTTCCAGTCAGCACATGCCAACGGCGGCACACCGGCTATAGGCCCGGCCCACAGCTGCGGCGAGGGGGCCCGGGGCTTTTTTTTAACCTTGTGGGTTCGCAAATACAGGCAGGAATCAGGCAGATAATCGAACCCGATATCTCTCCTCTGCCCTCCGCTCTTGCCAGCAGCCCGGGCCTGGGCTCCTCCGTACACACAAGAGATGCACTATTGAGAGACTTTCTCCCTCTCTCTCTCTCTCTCTCTCTCTCTCACTCTTTCTCTCTCCCCTTCATTCTTTTATTCCTCCCTGGTCCTCGCTCTGCCAGTCGGCGAGGCGAGATGCCAACCTTTTTCCCCCCGCAGCCGGGCAGAGTGCCCTCACCCCTTTATGCAAATGCCCCACCACTAGCCCAACTCACACATTCATTCTGTGTCCGACCCCCCCCTACCCCTCCGTTCCTTCGTCTCTTTCTTTTCACCTCTTGGTCCGCGATCTTTCTCTCTCTCTCTTTCCTTTTTTTTTTTTAAACCATATTGTTGTCGCTGCACTTTTACCATCCCTCGCTCCGGTGTTTGCGGTTTCACCCTCTCTCAGTCCGGGCAAGTGTGTGTGCGTTCTCTCTATCTCCATCGCTATCTATCTTCTAGCATCTCGCGCTCCCCTCTCCTCCCCCCCCTCCCTCCCCGCTCTTCTTTCACTGTGGAACTCCTTCTCCCCTCCTTTCCTCTCTCCCTCCCTCCCTCCCTCCCTCCCTCTCACACAGCTTGACTCAACCAGACTCAAACTTGTACACTCATTCCTTCGCCATTGCCAGACAGGCAAGTGCAGAAACTCCCTTTGCCTTCCTCCCTCTCTCTCTCTCTCTCCCTCCCTCTCTCTCTCTCTCTGTCTCTCTCCCTCTCTCTCTCTCTCCCCCTCTTTCCAACACGCGCACGCACACACACGCACACAGACACACACCTGGCAGGCGATGGCTCTCCACCCACATAGCTCATTTGACTATAGCTAGTATCAACACAGATTTGCTCCAGCACTTCCCTTAAAGGGAGAGAACTCCTCCCATGATGAATCCCTGCAACTGCTCTGCGTTAGCCTATAACAGTAAATTTCGCCCTTTAAAAATATACTTTATCTTTATACACGGTAATTTGTATAACCATTATAGCATCTGTCACCATGATAGGATCAAATGTATAATTTGGGAGAAGCCAGGTGGCAGGATCCTCCTCCCGACTGCACAGTTACAATTGCTCTCCCTTCACACAGGAATGTATAGCAAGGGGTGCATCGGTTTGGGACAGCAGGTTATCAGGTTACGTTTTAGCACATTTTTTACACGTCATTTTGAAAAGTAACACAAGATGTGCGCTGTCCCAAACTAACATCACACATCCTTTTCATGGGGATATAATCGTTGCTGTTCAATTTCATGATTTGTTTTTATGTTTTAACTTGAATTGGAGGGTTATATGCGCAATAGGATTAGAAAATCGATCAATGTCAAACCCTTTCCAAACTCATTGGATAAACTCAAAAATGCATCGTCGTCAAGCTAACAACAAGTCTGTTTTTCTTAGTTTCTAAAAAGATATTTTAGAGATAAAGGGTTTTCACCTGACAACAGTGATTATTGATTAAAATGTAGGATCTAATTAAGATATAATTGTGTGTGAAAAGGGTTGAATGGAGCAAATACCATCTCAGTATCGCATTTCTCATTGCGCACGTCTGAATCATGTAAAATCTCTAGTACAAGTCATTTGAATTGACAAATCTACAGGTAGAATGATAGTGAATTAAAGTTAAAGTGTGTTGACTTTTAATTATAAAATAATATCTGTATCTTGTCTCCCTGCCAATGAATAAATAAAGAAAAGAATAAAACAAAGGTCTCACAAAGAAAGAAAAAAAAACTGTTAGTGGCATTGCAGATGGAAAACCGTTAGCGTCCAATTTCCGCATCAGCGAGCTCCCTATCAGGAACGCTGAAGCTTGCGGATTTGAATTCCGTTTATCGCGTGAGCTGGAGGCCTGCCTGCGCCGGGCTGGCACCGCGAGGGTTAACCGGTGCCCGCTCCCTGTGGCATGATATGAGCTGGGCCTTTGCCTGGGTGCTCCGACTCGTCTGCAGCGCGAGGGTTAAAGAGCGGGTGGGAAAGCTCCTATCCCGCTCTGATCCCATCGGGGTTAAAAGGTGCCTGTTCCAAATGGCTTCCGCGGGAGCCGGGTCTTAATCTACGCTACGCTTGACAGCGTTGGGGGGCGCGGGGGGGTTAAAAGCGAGACGGGCTTTTATTTTGGCGGCGGGGGAAAAGGTTACGCCTGCCCCTGTGGCTGGCAGTGTAAGGGTTAAAGGTCGCCCTGCCCATTTTTTGAGTGGCGTCCCCTGCAGGGCCAGCTCCATGCCAGGCCGGAAGAAACAGAGGACACACACACACACACACACACACACATACAAGAAGCATGAAACAAAGAGCCTTTAGAGCCACACACACACACACGCCTAAACACATAAACACGAGCGCGCACACGTCCCTCGCAGCAGAGGAAACACTTAAATCGTTTTGGAAAAGCGTCTCATCTCATAACCAGCGCTTTCCTTTTTTAAAGTTCGCGTCCGACAGCGAGGGCCAGGGGAAGAGAGCCAGACACACGGCGCAGACAGGCGTCTTCTGGGAGAGTGTGTGTGTGTGTGTGTGTCTGTGCGTGTGCGTGTGCGTGTGTGTGCGTGTGCGTGTGCAGTTATCTCCTCGGGCGACCGCGCTCGCTGACTCCCCGGCCCTAAACTACCACCTCGCCGCGACCTCAGGAGCGCCGCAGCACCGCAGGCAGACAGCCATAAGTACATGTCCTCAGAAGGGACATAAAATGGAGGAAACCCACCTCGATAAAAAGGCACCTCACAAACAGGCAAGGGAGAGGAAAACACGCACGGCGCTGCATGTCACGATACATGTTCCAAATTAGGTTTATATTTATTCCAACAACACTTTTTTATTCCTCACATTATGAAAAAGCGGGGACATTTAGGTGAAAAGCAATTACCGGCCTCCCTATTGCTTATATAGGCCTAAAATGCTTTATTCAAACAAAACACTTTTTTACACTATATGGTAATAGCATGAGTGATAATCACTTAATAGCCTGCATCTGGCGTATTTTTTACTTCAAAATCACTCACAGTTGTGCCCAGAAGTGGTGTAGTAGGTAAGTGAAATACATCTGGAAGCACATGTACCCTTTGCTGGCGTGGGATTGAATCCTGCCAGAATCTCCTCTCCTTTTTCTCCTCTACTCTGCATCCCGCTCAGCTTTCCTGCTGTCTCATTAAATGAAAAAAATAATAAAAAAGAAGCACTTATAATAGAAGTGGATGGCTCGCTGTCCTTTAAAAAACATAATGACTGTCATAAATATTCGGCTGGCAGCGCGTTATTATTCTTATTTCCTCGCTGAATAGTGATGTGCCGCATGCTAATGCACCCGAAGGGGAAGCCGGTCTTATATGAAATACCAGTCAGTCGCCATTTATAAACATGTGATCGTATGAAAAGATAGTATCACAGCAAAGTGAGCCAGAAGGAGAGAGTTGGACTGAAAACAGCAAGAGCTGCCACGTCAGATGCTGCTGAGGCTTCTTGGCTGTCAGGGCTGAAACACACACACACACACACACACACACACACACACACACACACACACTGTAGACACGCACACGCCGACACAGCATGGGCCACACATGCACAGACCAACACATCCACATCCACGCACGCACACACCACTCATAGTCTCATACACA
>NW_027281391.1:222500-250000 GCF_046629955.1 Centroberyx affinis
AGCAATCCATAACATCTGAATATAAAAATAAATACGCGGCGCGGGCGCGCGCTTAACCCCAAAGTGAGGAGGGAAAAAAAAACCTGCCGGGAAGTTTGACGGCGGCGATGTATGTTTTTCCTCTGTTTCACCAAAGTCTGGGACAACATTTTTCTCTGTGTAGTCACTCTCGCTGCATCACCGCCTACTACTACCTTCTCTCTCTCTCTTTCTCTCTCTTCTCCTTCTTCTCCTTATCACTCCCTTTCTTTAGGCTCCCCTTTCTCCCCTGTCCCCTTCTCTCCCTTCCCTCGCTCTCCCTGTGTGTTGATTTTCTTCTCCGCTGGCTCGGTGGACGCCCCTGTGCCAGTTAACTCACCACAAGCCAGAGGGAGGACCGCAAGAATGCTTAAATCAGCATAATTAGGCCTGTGTGTACTTTAAACACACACGTTTCCCCCAAGCCTGGACCCCTGCCACCCGTACACCGCTGTGTACGCCGCCACGGCCCGTCTCTCTGAGTCAATAAACACAAACATATCAGCAGTCCGCCTCACACACGCAGTCACAGAGCACACACACACACACACACACACACACACATGCACAGAATACATACGCAAAGACATGAGGTGCACACCCAAAGTACACACAAATATCTCTCCCACCCACCATAGTCCCACCTACTGTAGCTACCTCCCTCACACAGCTGTCGCCCCCCCCCCTCAGACCCAAACCACTGTCACCACACTAACACAGTTTGACCCTTCACACTGTGTAGGTGAGGGGGGAGGAAAGCCAAACGAGCTTAATGTGGAGGTCTGTGCTGAACAGTTGCATGTGTGTTGAAACATTTCCACGGGCGAGCTGGTCAAATTAAGCGTGAGTACGCACTAAAACAATGGTAGGGATTTTTTTTTTTTTTTTTTTTTTTTTTGCTCCACAACACATCTGTATGCGTTTTGCGTTTCGGTTGCGCATTAACAAACAGTTGCCTCCCGGTTCCCCCCCGCTTGCATATGGGGATTATCGGCCGTCATTACAGACCGTTTAATAATAATCACCGTCGTTCAAAAATGGATCAGCCCGGCCGTGTGATTTTCTGATGGCCGGCACCATTGGCCGAGGGGCATCATATTAAGAAATCTGATTAGACGGTGGCTGGCGTTTCGTCCCGCTGCAGGATATCAAAGCGGGACACGGCACTTTGTGAGCGGTTTATTACCCGATCTTGTCTGCATCTATCTATCTGTCACTTCGCTGGCGGGCGGGACTGAGGCGATGTGTCGATCAACAGATGCGTGTAAGATAAGAGAAGACGATATCCATCCACGAATTTACGAGTGCATCAAAACGCTCTCGCTCGAAAGGTTCAAAGGTCAGAAGCGAAGGCCCGCCATAAAGCCGTCCAGGAAAAAAAACATCACACTCCCTCCTCCCTCGGCAGCTCCCAGAGGAGCCTCAGGTGGGGACGGACAGCAGCGAGCGAGGCCCGTACTTGCGCGGACGCGGCGCCGCACGCCGAAGCAACAAAGACAACAAAGGGAGTGCCGACGTGTCAGGCGCTAGCGCAACATGAAAAGGCCCTGCTCGCCGCTCCCGCCCGCGGCACCCGGCACGCTCATTTCCATCCTAAAGATATGCATGGACGACGAGCAACGACCGGAGACGAATATTATTTACTGCACTTTGGAAGTGCGGCGGGAGGTTGCCATGGCGTTCGCGTCATTAAAACCAAAACATGAAAGTTAATTTGATTTCCATTTTTAGCGTCACCCGCCTACGAAAACAGATAAATTGTAGACGGCCTCGACTTACTCCTCTCTTGGCATGACACTCTTCAAAGTGACTGGGACTCCACACGGTCTGCTTAGAGAGCTATTCTGTCAGCAGCGTCTGATCAAAGTGGTGTGATACTGTTTATATGAGGGTCTGCGCTGCAAACTAGCCACAAAGAAGCCACTCTCTGTCTGCTCTCTCTCTCTTTCCCTCTCTCTCATGCATGCAGACACACACACACATGCACACACACGCACACACACACACACGCACGCACGCAATCTCTTTCCGCGCAGGCCTCCCTCTCTCTTTGTGTGCTCACACAGCTGTGGATCTTGCACTGGGTTCACCCAAGGTAAAGATATGGTATATTACGCAATGGCTTATAGATTTTTCCACCGCTGGCGGGCTGCCAGCGCTCTCCTCGATGGGAGAGAGAGCGGGAGAGAGTGAGAGAGAGAGAGAGAGAGAGCAGGGATCAGAGAGCAGCACACTTTGTTCCACAAAGTCTGACTCACTGACTGGATTCACTGGCTGCCTAGCTGGGACTGCAGGCTTCTATGGCCAGTAGTTACACTGAGGAAACAGGGCCAAAGGAAAGTGTGCGTGTGCGTGTGTGTGTGTGTGTGTGTGTGTGTTTACTTGAGAGCATTGGGAGTAAAGCATGATTGTTTCATGGTAGCTGGGAGTTTGTTAATGCAGTGGCACAAGCCAATTCCTAAGTATCAGATACTTATTAGGTCTGTTGGATATTTCAGCTATCCCTCCCTCAGGCAGTGTGGGCTGCTGCTGCTCTATATTAGTCTGCCTCTGCCACACACACACACACACACACACACACACACACACACGCACACACACATACACACACACACACACACACACACGCACACACACACACACAAACACACACACACGCGTACACACACACACACAAACACACATACAAGCACATAAACATATGCACATATAGCACAAGCTCAGGAAAGCCTATGCAAACTCACATACAGTACATTCGAGCACACACAAGCACACACACACACACACAGAGTGCAGGGCAAAAAATAAATGACCTTTGCTAGCCATTCAGCACAGTGTGTATGTATGTTGATGAATTCCCATCAACTATGATCACGCTACACATGCTGTATATTCACACAGTGTCAAGCCTATACATGCAGAAAACTCATCAGTCATTGCATAGGCTGTGTTTATTCATACAGGCCAATGCTGAACTTTTTACTCTTATTCTTCTCAAGACTGTTTTGATAAAGCAAAGCAGTCATCCCGAGTGACAAATTGCGCAGATAACCGGCTTTAACGTGAGCGGCGAAAACTCCAGTGTGCGCGCATAGGAGACACTTCAGTGGAGACTACTTCCAAAACCAGGACTTGGAAGAGTCAGCAATAGCCGGCCAATCTGTTTTGAATCAGACGCTTGCCTGTCAGGATGATCAATCCAACTGCTTCTTGATTTACTTACCGAGTACGTGACACGCATATATTAATAAAACTCCGGCATTTCTCATATCAGTCTCCTCCATATTCTCCCGCCTGGATTAAGAAGGCAGAGACACTGTTCACACACACAAGGCACAGAAGTGTATTCACAGAGCCGCTTTGGCCTAGATCTTGCGCACCGAGGTTCCCCCTACTCTTTTAATTGGGCCCTTGATGCTCGACATTGGGTCTACTTCCTCTAATTAGCTATATCTATAGCGTATGGGAGGGTGTATGAATGCATGCATGTGTAAAATCCTCTTTTGAGCAACTCCAAAGTAACTAAGAGCTTTAATTTCACGCTAGGCTGCATTGTCCCATTCAATGGGGTTACCCCCACAAAAAAGCCGCTGAGAAAACCGAAAAAAGAACGAAAAACACACCAACGGGCGACACAGGAGGGGTGGGGTGGTGGTGGTGGGGGGGGGGGTCGATGGAGAGAGAGGGAGAGGGAGAGAGACAAACAACAACAACAACAACAACAGAAGCTCATCCTCGAACAATGCGGATCCCTCGCTAACCGTTGCTCCCCTTTTAAAGGGAGCTAATTGGGGAGGTGGAGGAGGGTGGAGGAAGAGGAGCAGGAGGAAGGTGAAGGGGAGCCTATAATGTCCCGAAAGCAGCTGCGAGAAGAGACCCATTCACTGGCTCTCGTCCTTGTTGCGTCTTCTTCTTGAGTTCCACTGTCACTGGTGAACTACACTGTGTCGATTTCCCATTATTGCTAGTTGTTGCGCTTAGATTCTCAATGCTCTACGCAAAAAAAAGACATGATAGCAGCCGAGAGAGGAAACGCAAACCTTATCAGTCACAACATCAGTCATCGACAAACACTTTGTATTTGTACCAATTCTCTAAGTGGTGACTCTAAGTATATTCAGTGTATTAAATATGAGTATTTTCCACTCATGCTGGCGCAGGCTGAGCGGAGGGAGACGTTCCCAGTGTGGACCGCTCAGCACACTGAAGTGATTACCACTCTGCTGTTCCCCCACCACATGTCTGTCTATCTATCTATAACATACGTGAGTGTTCTGTCAGATTTGAAATGACTGCGTGTGTGTGTGTGTGTGCGTGTGCACGTACATGTGTGTGCCGTATGGCCTTGGTAGACACAGCTATATCACGGACCACCATAACACCGCTATGGGGGCCGCCTGCTACCACTGGCCGCAGATCAGCCTAAACCTAATCCACACTAGGAGGCAGAGGACGGGGGGTGGGGGGGGGTACACACACACACACATATACACGCATGGACACACACACACAAACACACATATACCCCTGATACGCACGCATGAAAACGCACACGCAAACACACTGGGACACACACACTCATGTGCCCATCCAGGGGACAGCCACCTATTATCCCGCAGTGCCAATTGCCTCAGTAAAGCATGATAAATCCATTTTCCATGGGTGGTCAGGAAGACTGCACAGATAAGGGATGAGCCGAGCAGAGTGCTGGATTCAACCCACCTCCAAGAAAGACACACACACACACACACACACAGAGGGAGTGAGAGAGAGAGAGAGAGAGAGAGAGGAGGACTGTCCACAGTACAAGCTCCCTCAGGATTTTGCTTGGGCCTTTGTGTTAAAGGATGGTAGGAATAAATATTGTTAAAGACACACACAAAGTACTATTTTCAGCATTTGCATACACACCTAACTCACACATGTAATATAACACACACAAACACACGCACACACACCAAACCTAGGGCACGACATGTGATTTCAAATATTTGAACTAGATGAGCTGAACTTGATTTAAGCATTTTAAAAGCCTCGCGAGTCAACACATCCCAACAAATCAAGTAGCTCTCTGTGTGTGTGGGTTTTTTTTTCATGTCATTAAACTGTATCCCGGTTCTATTTTGCTCCGGTCTGACCATAGGCTGTAAAAAAACATATTGTGTCCTCTCCCAGCTTCCTTCCTGCCATCCCTCCATCCCAGCTCTCCGCTGTGGGCCAAGCAGTTTAAGGTGGACCCGGTCTGCCTCCAGCAGAAAGGATGAATAAGTAAAAAGAACACAATGTACCCCTGGGCTCGGCCCGCTACCCACCGCCTGCCTGCCTGCCTGCCTGCCTGGCACAGTTGGCAGGCCGCTTCACCCTCCCTACCGTCCACTACAGCAAAACCCTATTCTCAATTCCTCGCGCCCCGGCCTAACAACTGCTCAGCGTGTGCGAGGACGGGTGTGTGTGTGTGTGTATGTGTGCGATCCTCATCTCTCCTGCACCAGGTGTATGTATGTATGTGTGTGTGTGTGTGTGTGTGTGTGTGTGTGTGGTGGAAAGTGACGCCGGTAAGGCTTGGTATGTTACCAGATCAGGCGGGCCCACCTCGGCTTACACCAGCACCGCGGCCTTCACCGTCCGGCCCCAGTGAAACCAGAACCGGGAGCTGACGCAGGAGAGCCACCGGGCCAAAACGGGGCACGAGTAAGGTACACACACTCACACACACACACACACACACAAACACGCATGGATGCAAGAAAGCACGCACACACGCAAACTTGCCAGCCTGGTGCAGACTTAGGCCTTGAATGCCTGATATGAGTTTTAATCTAAACTGAGTCAACAATGAAGACTTCAGAGAGTGACTAAAACTGCAATGAGTGATAACAAGAAGACAAAAAAACAAAATAAAAACAGAAATTATCCAATATGGAGTAAGGAGTGAAAGAAGGGTTCGACTCAGGTGATATTCAGGAATAATATAGGGTTAAATGCAAACTGCTTGCTTGGGCTCCACACATCTTGAAACACAAACACTGTTCTGTGGAGATGTTAAGTTCCGTCATCTCTATCACCAAAGGTATCGACAACAAAAACTCACTATTTTTTTTTTCTTCTGCAACTAGGCTGCGGCTGCAGTATCTATAGCTACACTGCATTCAAGTGCTTTGCCAATCTGCCGCGGCTGAGTGAATTTCAAGCATTCATTTGATCACTAAATCTAACAAACACTTTAGAACTGTAAATAATTGGACATGAAGCTCTTATGAAAGGGGAATCGCGCGAGGAGGAGAAAAAAAAATGGATTTGCATGTGAACTGCGCGGGAGATGAAGTGTTAAACATCTCTGGAGTTTGCAGCAAGCTCCGAAAAGTTGGCAGTGTTTGTGAAGGCAGAGAGCCCCAACCAAAGACGCACTCCACGTATAGCAACAGCCCACATCTCATTTGGATAAGCGGGACTTTACTGGAGTCTGAAATAATTGATATCAAAACGCATCACATAAAAGTTTTAATTAGCGACGCCTCCGCGACCTTCAAACCGCATTAAAACTTTATGCAAATGGATTTCCGTCCCAGGGATGTGAAACCTTGCCATGTAGCCTGTAAAAACCTCCCGGTGCTGTTTTGGCAAAATGTGCCGGTTCGGCTGACCGGGGTCCGTCACCTACCAGGTCATTCCAGCAAAGCTTTTATCAGCATTAATAATACATTGTAGATTATTTACACTTGTATGTTTTTTCTCTGATTTGTGAATTATTTACATGACTGGGATCGGAGCACACAGCCTAAATGGAGTCATGGGACAAAAACAGAGAAATGCAAGTTGCGCATGTTAGTATAATTCACCCATTTGTGGGTATAGCACGCGCGCGCGCACAGACACGCGCGCGCAAACGGCACGGAAACAAACAATCCAACCGTATGCCGCATAAAGCCAGATGATTTAAGCAAATGAAAGGCTGCACTTCAAGTCGAGTTACAATTGCAGGTGTAAAACTCGGGGGTGGTGTCACATTCCACTTTATAGCCACAAATATGATGCACGAATTAAAAAAACAAAACTAACTTTTGACTGGTCTTTCAGTGGCATAATATAAATGCAAAACACAAATTCTCAAGGATAGAAATGAAAACAAATCAGCTCTGCTTAATACCCATCAGTAGGACCACGAGACGTATAACAGCAGCCTAAGCAGATCAATATGTATTGCGCATATGGGCAGCATGCGTCCATGCGGCGCTCATGTGAGAGGATCTGCTGCCAATTAATTTTAATTAATGGAAAGAAAAGGGAAACTCGATGCGGACCTCTGCCTCATACCACCAGGCTTGGAAAATTATCTACACTAAATATGCAGTAGGGCTGTTGGACTTATTTTGGGGAGCAAATCAAATAGACTATTGATTAGAAAATGTCTGCCTTAATGTTTAAAAGCCACAGACGGCAGAAAGGTCAACAACAGCAACAGCAAAAAAAAATGAGAAGAAACTAAAATAAGAAGAAAGATGCTGCATAATTTTAAAGAATCTGATTAGATATTTATTTCTGATGTAGGTTTTTTTCTTTTTTCTTTTTTTTTTTTTTTTTATAGGTTTTGATATTTGAAAGGGGTGACGGGTGCAAATGCGCTCTCCTGCCTACACAGAGCAGGCCCAGAGGCCAGAGCCGGGCTGCTGTTTGTTTCTGACAACTGTAATATATAGATATTGTTACAGAAAACACTGAGGTTTGGTCAGAAGGAGGCCTGAAATAATATGAGAAGCAATCCTGCGTGTTTTCCACGGAGCAAGTCAAATAGACGGTTATTCTGTTTAAGGAAAGGAATGATTGCAATTTGTGTGCTTCATAACATTTACATAGCTTTAATATTACCTCGGATGGATTTAGTAAATATAGATATGAATATTATATTATATCATGTAACAACAGCGCAAAACAGTCTTAACTCAAAAGACAGCAGGGCCACAGGCCGTGACCTCTCTGCATCACTTATATGTTTTGCCAATAAAGCTAAACATGTATGACTTCAAATGCTGGAAATTTTCAAAATGTAAATAAATACTTGAAAAAATAAGTGCATAATAGTGCATAAGCCTATTCTAAATTAAATTCCCTCAATATAGCATAAGAAAAGGCTCATAAAAGCCCTTGACTTCAGCCTGACACGTGAAGCCAGTGCTGCCTATTGATAAATATAACACACAGGCCATATGGAAAAGACACAAGTGTTTTAAGAGTTAACATTTTGACACATAAAAAGACTTTTAAACAGTCTGACGGGATAAACCAAGCAGCTGAGGCAGAAGGGGAACCGCGGCGGCCTGAAGCTGCAGCTCGGCGCGCCTGCAGAGTTTATCTGATCCCGTTAACTCTACAATAACCGGACTAAATACATTCTGCCAAGTAAATTAACTCTCAAAATATCTGATTCAAATATGTATTCAGGAATAGAGGTAAACGGAGCACAAGGGAAGCAGACCAGGTCATTTGAAAGTACCTTGACCTCTGCTGTGTGGTCTGGCTTCATTTACAGATAAAACGACTTGCTCACAGACACAAGGCATATTCATAAAGGACATAAACCTATAGACCGGGATTAAATGCAATAGGCTACCATCAAGAAATAGCATCAATGTATCCCAAATGCCTTAAAACGGTGTGGCTCAACAAAAGGTCAAGTGGCCCAATATTTCCCATGTGTGGGAATTAACCTATTTACTATTATTTCTAGGATAGTTATATTTTACAGAAATATATATGTAACTTAAAACACTACCGTTCTTTAATAAAGAAGCCTGAATAGTCCAAGTTTTTTTCTGTATAATAATGAATGCCAGAACTGCATAGGGGAGGCCCGTAAGCTATAACAGGTCAGGTTTGAGTCTATTCTCCCACCTAATGAAGTCAGAAAAGTAGCCGAACATCCAAGATAATATTTTAGGATTATTAAATCTTATTTAAACCATAATTTGAACTGTGTAACCTGTGTACAACTCCCATATGCACTTCAGCCTGAAACGGCCTTTGAATTTACGCACGGGATAAAGCGGGAATCGGGGGCAAAGTGGGCTGAAGCCCTCAAGTGAAAATAACAATATTCTCTCTTTAATCTCATGACTGTGTGATAAAGCTATACAACAACTGACAGGTCTGTAACGTCTTAACAAGTCAAGTGTATTTTGTGATTAAGCAAAATGCAATCAAACAGCTCCAACTGTACACACAGCACACGCCCACCCTCCCCTCAGTCGCCTTCAAAAACGCGTAATGACACTTCGGTTTTATTTCTAAACGAACCTACATGTCCATTACAGTAGAGTAAACTCCATAGGGGACAGTTTGAAAAGTGTCCACAGTGGCCCTAAAGGCCCCCGGCGCCGACCACATCTGAAGGACAGCAGACCTCGATCACAGCCACAAGTTAGAAACCTCCCTCGGTATTTAAAAAATAAAAAAAAATACCCCACAACTCAACACGCCATATCAGAACTCGATCCGTGGTTTATTATATTTGTCGATAAGCCGATTATAGCTTCGGGGCATTTGTAATTAGTCGCCAAATGTCAGGGCAGCGAGCCTTCTTCCCCTTTCTCCAACCTCCGTTTTTATATAAAATAGATTTGGGAGAAGCGCCATTTTCTCTCCAAACCATGCGCAATGAGACGCGCAAGAAAGCCCGTTGGAGGAGTGCCATTAAAAAGAAAGGGGGAGAGAGGGAGAGAGAGAGAGAGAGAGGGAGAGAGAGAGGGAGAGGTTAAACGGTATCGGGGAAAAGAGCGGAGAGCCGAAAAAGGTCCTAAAAAACGCAACAAATGACAAGCAGCAGCACGGCAGATAGCACAACACTGTAACCACATACAGTACAGAAACAAGCCGGAGGCGCACTATACCGGAAAAGCAAGGAAGCGAATCATGAAAGAAAAGGCGATTTTTTTTTGTTACCTGTGTCAAGCAGTATGGGGAGTACATGGTTATTTCTAGAGATGAAAATTGGAGTTGTTGATAATAAAGTTGGATGGAGGTTCGCTGCGGTGCCGCATTGCAAAGCCGCTGTGGCTCAGTCCAGGCTGTAACCCCGCCTCACTCACAGTGAAAGCTCGGCACTAACTTTAGGGGAAAGTTTTGCTGCTCTCTCTCTCTCTCTCTCTCTCTCTCTCTCTCTCTCTCTCTCTCTCTCTCGCTCTCCCTCCCTCCCTCTTTCCCTCGCAGATCAACGTGAACTTAAATGTATGAAGTTATGATCGGATGAAGTTATGACCGGCTTATTATTTCTGGCGCGAGTGGGATAAAAAAAAAAAACTGAGTTGGCTTTTGCGGTAAAAACCCCAACGAGGAATCACTATGATATTGCTATAATATTCCTATAGGGGATAATAGTGGGACTCAATGGTGAGTTTATAGTGACTTTATAATATTTTACGGTATTTTTTTTTAACTCGTTACCTCGCTACGTTACCACTATAATATTCCTGTATATTCAGATAGGGACTTATAGTTTTGTTGTGATATTTGTATAGTTATCCCTCGGAAATTCATCATAGGATTATAGGATCACTATAGTTATTTAAGGGAGGGACTGCTTCGTCAATCTGTTGCAGCAATCATTATAATGCTGCCGCTTTTTTGTACTAAATTCAGTGTTGATATAATAAAAAATAATACATTCAGGTATCTATCTATCTATCTATCTATCTATCTATCTGAGTGACTCATTTCAATGTAGCCATAATATTCATATAATATTCCCAGGGACTTATAGTGTGTATGTGGTCATCAGTAGTGATTTTATAGTGACCTTATCATACTTTATGGTATTTCTTTTTATCTTCTAACATTCTTACAATATTCCTATAGGGACTTGTACTTTTACAGTGATATTTCTATAGTAATATTCTAAAATATATTATAGGATTACTATATTCTTTATTATAAGAAGACAATTTGAGCAAACTTTAAGACATTTGGTGATATAACTAGCAATTACAAGTACACCGATTCTTGAAAAGCAGGATTTCCTGAAAATAATCTCTTTTCAGCTTTCAGAGCCTGCACTGTAACTCAGTCTGCAGGCCAGACCCATTTTGCTCCAGTGTAAATAAACACTACCAATGCAAACAAAGGTTCATTTAAACCTCCAGTTCAGCTGTCTGATGTTCTATCAGTCATTTTAGTAAGAACTCAGTCCATCAAACTGCAGGGTGACATAACGCCTCCAACACAGAGACATATTCAAGCAAGTAGTGGCTTGACTGGAGGAGGTGCTGTGTCCTGATTAGAATTTGGGCCCTGGTTCAAAGAATGTTAATATAAAGCAGTGTGTTTGATGTGACTAAAACTTCAATTCATCTACACCAAAATTTGAATTTAATGCATTTTACTGTCGCTGCTGGATTTAAGGCCCGACCCCGCCAGCTCCATTTTTGGCTGAGGACCCCCATCCACCATTTGGGCCGAGGAGCTCCTCATCTGTGGGTCGCATTAACCAACATCACACTGTGCTAACAATAGCAGGGGCATTCAAATATTGTTTCTGGGAGTCTCCTGGGACGCCTTCAAGGAACCGAGGGGGTCCCCGGACTTTAAGAAGCTTTGCTACAACAAACTGTAAATTGTTGACTGTACTAATGTAATTTATTCAACTGGGATTCCCTTTGGATTTCTATTTTTCTCCCTGTTACCCAAATCAAATTCCAGTGTAATGTGTCTGCCGTGGTGCTGCAACAGGAGATAAAGGATACCTGAACTTGAACTTGAACTTGAACGAAGTGCTACTAAACCAGTTTCACTGTGACTCCTGTTGTATGGAGGCAATGCTCTCTGTTTCTAATCAGGCTTGGCTTTATCCTCGCCCGCTCCCTGCTCTCATCAGCCTAATCAAACTCATATATGCAGGCAGAGTGCCTGCAATTATACATAAGCCCCCCGCTTTCTGCATGTGTGTGTGTGTGTATGTGTGTGTGTGTGCCCATGTGTTTGCAAGTGTGCGAGTGTGTGTGCCTATGTGTGAATGCAATTCTATATGTGTGCATATGTCTGATTTGAATCTTACAAAAAGTTACGTGTGTGTGTGTGTGTGCAGGGGTGCGGTTTTGGGGGTGAAGTCACCCCAGTGGTTCAGCGCCAAGGTTTTTGTGGGGATATGAAGCTGTTCAGCTTTACGAGACCTCAGCCTATGTAGGATACTTACACACACACACACACACACACATACATGTGCTGTGCTCAACGATCCATCGGGTGAAACAAAGAAAAGGAGAAGCAGCCAGAGAAAAAGGAGGGAAAATACAAAGTAAATGTGCAGGAGAGTAAAGACTGTGGAGGTATAGTCTGTTCCTTCCCCTATTCCCCCTTCTCTCCTTTCCAAACCACACCCCACCACGGCACAGGCCCAAACCCCAAAGTCTTTGTGCGATCTCTCTGTCTCCCTGTCTTTCTCTCTCTCTCTCTCTCTCTCTCTCTCTCTCTCTCTCCCACTTTCTCTCTCTTTCGTCTTTTTCTCACTACTTCTCTACAGTGACCTTTCTCTTTCCTTATTCTCTGTATCTTCAAATCTTTTGCCGTTCCCCTCTCTCTCTCTCCTCCTCTCTCTCTCTCTCTCCCCCCCTCACACGCGCTCTTTCGTCTGTCTGTCTTATTGGCCGTCTTTGTCTCTGGCTACGGCCTGAGCTGCGATGTCCATCTCAGTATTCAACACAGGCGCTTGGCTGTAACAAGCAAACTATAGCAACCACAGGAGTCACAAGACGCCGAGAGCTCCGTTTTCCCTTCAGCTGACCACACTCCCATTCTGCCCCATGCAAAGCTGCGATCAAACATTCCTGTTTGACCATCACCTATGAAAACTCCCCCGGGCGCTTCAGGGTTTTAGTGGTTTCTGAGACTGAATCTGCCATTAAAAAGCACATGGGAAAACCATATGGCGCGTCTAAAGTTAGCGTGTTGCGGTCTCCCATTGACACACTGCAGTACCCTTACTTGCTGTTTACCATCGCCTGCGGCTAAGCCATTAAATATTGAAAGTGATGTAGCATACTGATACTGCCATTAGCATGCTAAATGTGTGAGACAGGTGGTTGGGGCTGCCTTTTCCCTTTTCAAAAGGCAAGAAATATGCGGATGGAAAATGTGTGTAACTGTAGCGTTTACTACGGCGTACAGTGTAAATATTGTTTGAGTAAGCTGTTTATGTGTGTGCTGGGAGGGAGTGTGCAGTCATATGCATGCAGTCAGAAAGAAATGGCTGACTGGCAGTTATGGCTAACAAGCATATCATACACAATGTGGAGCCACGAGACTCTATGGATCTGTTTGCCTTCTGATTGTATGTAGTGCAATGTGGTGCCGGCTGCTTTTTATGTGTTTGCTGTCTGGATTAGTGAGTTCCTGCAGTGTTTGCATTCTACAGCAACTAAATGTATAGGAATGGATATAATTTTCTGTTCCGTGCTGTTCTTATCTTCTTCTACTTACTCACTGTATATACTGTAGTGTGTCGGATTACATTACATGGGCCGAAAGAGCCGTTCTCCAGGCAGTCTAAAAGTTACCTAAAACCTTCTATCTTTTTTCCAAAGATATACATAATCACAGGAGAACAAACATGTCACACACAGCAAGTGTCCTGCAGAAATCTCTGCATTTTTTTTTTAATTGTCCTCCACATGGAGAAAATCTTTCCTGTCCCTGTGGCCAAGCCAAACTACTACTAAGTATAAATAACACATTGTAAAAATGCACGGGCATCAATGGGACTATCAATCAGTTTTCCTGAAAAGTTTACATTTTGGATATACAGTGTTTTTGCAGGACACTGATGCCACACGCTGATGAATAGGGATGAGTTTTGGGACATGAATGATGATAAGTGACATGTACATGACTAACAGGTAATGGATATATAGGCATACTAATGGGCAGACTGTCAGCAATGAACAATGCAGGTTTGTTTCCTGGATACACATTAAGCACCAGACCCTCCAATCCACAAAGCCGAAGAATATCATATCTGAAACCTGACCTAGCACTAAATTATTTTGCAACCAACACTGTTGTCTCTTCTGTACTCTTCCTCCTTCTGACTGTGGCAAATCTCTATGAGGGAAAAATTAGCTTATTTTATTTTAAGGACTGGTCTCATTTGTGTGTCAAGGAAATTAAATTACATTTCTGGAACATCAAAATCACAGGGACAGACACACAGAGCTTGTGGTGTGTGTGTGTGTGTGTGTGTGTGTGTGTGTGTGAGAGAGAGTGTGTGTGTGTGTGTGTGTGTGTGTGTGTGTACCCTGTAGGTATCGGACACTAGGAAACACTCGGGCATCCCTGGACCTCTAGAAGGATCGTCGTTCACCAGGTAGGTGTCGGTAGCCTGAAAAACAAAAACAAAACATGATTATTTACAGAGGAAAAGTAGGTAAGTTTCAATTCATTTGTTAATTCAGCAGCCATAATATCCGTGGCTCTCTATGGTGGTGGTTCTCAGCTATTTTTGGTGGGGAAGCACACTTTGATCAGACCAGAAATTATACTAATTTATTGATTGCTTGGACCTGTTATATTGCATGATAATAAAAGAGATCTTGCAATTAATTTGGAGGGAAAATGCAGATTAAAAGCTTCTTTAATTGAGTTTAATATACATTTAGGCAATTATATTTTATTGGACATTTGGTTTTCTTAACATTTGGGAAAAATGTAAAGGCACACCGGTTGAGAAACACGGCTTCTGGGTCTAAAGAATAAACCAGTTCATAAAAATCCTTTTGCGTTTTCTTAACATTATGGGAATCACATGAAATCCAGAAGAACATCAAGTACCCGTCACGTCATCAAAAAGGCCTGGATGAAAACATAATTTTTTTTCCTTTCCTTCTCTTCGCGGTGGGTCGGCACGAGCCAGACTTTAATAACATTATCTGTATGGGATAGTCTCATAACCACGACACTTCACCCCGCTGAATAAAACACAGCACACAACACCTGGTTTCATTTCCACACAGAAAGAGTCAGTTTGGGGAGGGACAGTGTCTGCCAGCAACTCCTGCACCATACATCCCCAGTCAGTGTGTGTGTGTGTATTCAGGGAGCTTCATTTGTATTCTAAGTCAAGCAGGCAGGCAGGCAGGCAGGCAGGGTTCTGGCAGGGCCCGGAGCTGTGAAATGGGCTCTCCTTGCAGTTCTGCCGTTGATTGGATCAACCTAACCCACTCTACTTAGCCGACGGGAGCCCAAATCCCACAGCCGCTGTGCCGTTCTGTGAAATCCTATTTCATTTCACAACTTTCACGGATAGAAAAGCGCGCACACACGCTTGTGCCAGCCCGAGACCCCATGCCACATTTACTTAGTGGAAAAGGGAGCAGAGAGAAAACAGGCTACCTGGTGCGTGGAGCCATTCAAATGCACACACACACACACACACACACATACAGTCTCACCCTCTTGAAAAATAGAATCACCTGCACATATATGTATTTTTGCACGTTTTGCGTGTGTCCTCTCCCTCGCTCGGCAACATACACAAGCGCACGCACACACACCGACGCACACGTGCATGCCACTTGCGCAGACACACAGACACAAACCCCATAATAAGAGCCAGACGTTGGCAGACCACACAGCCCTGAGTTGTGGTGAAAACAAAGGCTATTCATATCCTTCGCAATGAGAGGTCTGTACAGCTAACTCTCTCTCTCCCTCTCCCTCGCTCCCCCTGTCTCTCCTGCTCAGCTTTTTATTACGGATAATGTGCGCCCGCAAACCTTCCATTTTTCTGCGATTGTGCGATTTCTAATCATCTTTATTAGCCCATAAACATGTATTTCTTTTCTTTCTTTTTTTCTGTTTTACTGCCGAGGCCTCCAGCCTCTCGAGGGGGGCACACTGCGCCCATTGTTGAGTTAGAGGAGGAGGAAGAAGCCAGGAACGGAGAGAGGGAGAGAGAGAGAGAGGTGCAGCGGCCTGCTGATAAGACAGCAAAGCATTGTGGGATAGGGGAGCAGAGTTACACAAACACGCATACGCACGTAGACCTGCACACAAACACACAAGGCAAAATGCGAGCCAGGCCACATGTGTTTGATAGCGCAACGGTGCGTCTGATTGGCCAGCGGTCCTAATGATGGCCTGGATCCACGGCACCTGTGCGGGGGTCCGCCTCAGCGCGGACCCGCTGACTACTAGCGGACCACAATGCATCAGGTGTGCTGGAGCCTCTGTGATTGGCTGTCCCGGGCCAGAAACAGAGTCAGGTGCGCGAGCAGGCCTCGTCCGATTGGTTGAGCCGGACCCAAAAAAGCTGCGGGTGGGAAAGCGCTGTTTTCATTGGCTGCCACTGCCTCATTTTACTGGTGAATGGGTGTCTGGGTGGATGGCACTGGGACAACTGGTTCAACTGGGAGAGTGTGCGTGTGTGTGTGTGTGTGTGTGTGTGTGTGTGTGTGTGTGTGTGTGTGTGTGTGTGTGTGTGTGTGTGTGGAAGAGGGGGGGCAGGGGTAATGAGACACACTGACCAGAGAGAATGTCATAAGCAGCCTTTCACACACATCTCACACAGACAAACCTTTAATATAAAGATATAGATCAGGCCTGTCTCTTTTAAACAATGCAAAGGACCCAAAACACCACTCTGACAATGGATAATTTGTTCTCATTTCATATTAACCAACCAACAAAGAGGAATTGCCCTCTTTATCTCATCAGCCAAAGAAACCGCAATCCCATTGTGCAACAGTGAATAACATGAAGGTAACGAATAGGCTAAACTCTGTACCTGCCACTGGGGAGGCGAGAACATACTGACTCCCTTTGTAGTAAACCCGAAAAAAAAAAAACTCCAGGCCCCCAAACACTCTCTCCTGCAGCAGTGTATGAATTATATATTGTACTATATATACAGAACATATGCCCGGCCCATATGGCCAGCCCAGAGCGAAAAAATCTCAAAGCCCTCCTTAATTAACATTTTAGAGGGAAGATTCCGAGGCGGGAGATTGAGTCAGTGACCTATTTGGAGTCCATCATCGCCCAATGCAAATGTGTTAATTGAGACAGATTTTCCCACTCCGCGAATATGCAGGGGATGCAATGGAGTTTTTTTTTGTTTTTTTTTGTCTCAACCATCTGATCTAAGGTAGCGCTATAGGATTTATTTTATTGGCGCGCCGATAAACTGCCTCCACTGACAAAGGAAGACTCTCCTCTCTTTCACTTCTCGCTCACCATCTCACAACAGTCTCTCCTTGGCTCGCTCTCCGGCTCTCTCTCTCTCTCTCTCTCTCCCTCTCTCTCTCTCGCTCTCTCTCTCTCTGGGTATATGTGTTGTCGACCATATGGCCAAATTCTTTGGAGGTGAGATCTCCGAAAAACCTGCTCGCACACTGGCGCACACACTCACACGTACACACACACACACACACACACCTCCACAGAGCTTTGCGTATGAAAGGCCCTGATGGTGGAATTTGTTCTCAGATGGCTCCATTTTAAAGCATATGAATGGCAACATATCAATGATCCTTCTCTCTCTCTCTTTCTCTCTTTCTCTCACACTTACAGACACACACACACACTAATACACAGCATCCACACAAGTCAAACAGGAACGTACACCACTCACACACCTGGTACAGTCCTCTCCTCTTTTCCAGAAAACCAGTTATTCTGGCTGCAGCACAATCATCAACCGCAGCCACTATCACCGCTGTCAGTCCCTCTCTAACAACCATAATTATTATCAACGCCATTGTTGTTGTTTTTTTGAAATATATATATTTTTTTATATCATCATGATTTGGTGGCTGGGGTTAGGCTGCCAAGTTTAAGGCACAGGATAAAAATGGATGGGTGGGGGTGGAGGGTTGGAGGGAGAGAGGGAGGGGTGGAGGGGGAGGTAGAAGAGAGTCCAGCCAACCTGCGTGAGATGGCAGCCACTTCAAAGACGCCGGGCCGCACCGGCGATCTGTTCCACGGTGTGTGAGGGGTGTATGAAAGGCAGAAATGGCCGCCGAGTGAGTCCCTGCCAAACCTACCTCGGGGAGAAATGTTGGAAAAATGTGATTTTTCACACTGCCATCTCAGGGGGGGTGAAGAGGAGAAGGGGAGAAGAGGGAGAATAAATAAGAAAGAAAAAGAGGGAAAATGGGTGATGGTGGTGGGGGGTGGGGGTGGGGGTGGGGGGGGTGCTGCCGAATAAAAAGAGAGGGATAGATGGACGGGCCGAGCAGAGTGGGGCTAATTATTTCACTCCACTTCTGGGTCTTAAAGGTTTTGTCGGGTCAGAAGCGCGGCCAAGACGGAGCGCTGAAGATTGCATTTGGCTTAATTGTGCAGCAGCGTTTTACACAACAGTAAACGGTGGGATTTGGACGAGGCGCGCGGCACACCAAGGTGTGAACAGCTTCTGTTAGCAGACCTGGCTGCTGGAGGTAGGAGTATAAAAGCATTTTAGATGATTTCAGCAAAAACACTCGGCGTACGCAATGAGATTCAAGTGTGTGTGTGTGTGTGTGTGTGTGTAGGCTGTGAATCCAGGTATTCAAACTCAACTGGGTGAGGTGGAGCCGGTGAATGCCTGAATGACAGGAGTGTCTGTGTGCAACTATGCCAATCAAACAATAGCTCGCTCGTCTCAACATCAAATACAAATCCTTTCACCAAAACTGTTACGGGGGAACAAGTTTGTACAGAGCGCTTCCACTTGGCCTACAGTGTGACACACCCCAAGATTCCCTCGGCCTGGCACCTCGCCTGTCAACAACTGATCTCGCTCGACAGGCTAGGCCAAAGACTGTAGCTTTTGGCTAATACCGCGCCAGTCGCAACACCGTACTTTCCAGGCTGTAACATTTCGGTGCCACGCCGCTTGCATCATGCGCCCGTCAGTACAGCCGGTAACCCGACGCCACCGTACCCCTGTTCCTACACGGATCCTCATTCAGTGCCGTTTAATAGCCAAACCACACTCAGTAAAGGCCTAGCCACACCGGCTAAGTGCATTTAACAATGAGGTTTGGGCTGGTACAATCAAGCCTTTGTGTCACACAAGGACTGATCCATGGGGAGATTTCTTGTGGTTATGGTTCTAATACAGCAGAGTTTACCACAAAGACCAGGAAGCATAGAGTTACAGTGCATTACAAAACACACACACACACACACACACTACACACACACACACAATGACTCAATGAGGCAGAGTGTTGAGCTCATTTCAAATATCGCACCCACTTCCAACTGAACTGAAAGTATAGGCCTACTCTGAAAAATTTGATAATAGTGTAACAAGGTTCCCGCCCACCTCCCAGCTTGGCACCAATAACAGTCTTGGCCTTGATTTGATTGACAGGTTCTGTGGTTGGCAGGTCTTCTCAGCAACAACCGCAATGCAACCAACTGTGAAATTATAGGCCCACAATCAAAACAAAATGAGGATTCTAATATCAGTGCCAATTATGGACGATTGTCTAATGGTGCATTTAATACAACATTGCTCTTAAGAAATATAGGCAGATAATTTGCTGTAATTGCCAATTTGGACAACTGACATCTCAAATAATTTGACATTGCAGCCTGTAATTTGACATTTTGAGCTGCACAATGGGCCTGTTCAGGGCTTTGTGCAGGTAGGAGGCTGTCACATCAGGCCAGGGGTAACAAACAGTTTTTGGCAGGTGAGCCCATAATGAGGTTGGAAAAATGTATGTGACACTAATATTTCTAACATATGAAAATGGTGTATTCACGTTGCACTGATTCCAGTGTGCATGGACAATGTTTTGTTCCTCTGGGGGACAGAAATCAGGCTGCTCCTGTAAGTTGGCCGGTGACAACTGTGTATAGGCAGGCTGCATGGCTTTCACACTGGATTGTGTGCAGTCCAAAAGCTGCTGGCAATAGTTGCTGTTGTTTTGTTTTTTTCATTTCAAAATAACAACCAGATATTGTTTCAGTTATTACAGTTGATTAGAATTTTTTTCTAGGTTACCCCCTTTTCAAATCAGGGGCACACACCTGCATTTTGTTATGGAGTTGCTGTTCCTGTGTAAAAGAGACACACAGTGCAAAGAGTTGCCTCACATTACCACATTGTAGCTTTTTATACGAATATCTTCTTGCCAATCAAACATGTTTATGTGTTTTCATAGGAGTGTCTTCATGCCTTTCAACATTTTTATTAATTTTTAACCATCTGTCACACTTTGTGGCCTGCTGCTGGGAGTGTTGCTTATCTACATTGCTATAGAAATTGCCCATTGCCACCCTAAAATATTTTAACAGGTTTCTCCACATGACAACAACACCTGAACAAAGCCAGCCTGTGAGCTAAACCACATTACAAAAGACAATAGGTAAGGCATACTTAATACATACTTTCGCTTTATCATAAAAAAACAAAGTATTATAGTGGGTGAACATATTAGTAAGCTATTACTATTAGTTGCTTTATATAATGCAAAAGCTGTGGCGTGTAGAATGAGTATTTTAATACTGATTATTAAAATAATA
Organism: Centroberyx affinis; assembly: GCF_046629955.1. Classification (NCBI taxonomy): domain Eukaryota; kingdom Metazoa; phylum Chordata; class Actinopteri; order Beryciformes; family Berycidae; genus Centroberyx; species Centroberyx affinis. The sequence goes on from NW_027281391.1 coordinate 243,018, forward strand.
CCAGAGAGTAGCAGTGGGTAATAATGTAATCATCTAATAATAATACAATAAAAAGAACAATTTTCCTATAATGTCATTAAATATTAAATAAGTAATAGAAGCATGAACGACCAGTAAGCAAGATTTTTTAGATGTTAATAATTCCATCATCATCCAACCACAGCTCTTACTTTTGAATCCCCACCATGCGTGATGAATATGAAACACTGCGGAGGTGCTATATTCATGACGCTTCCCTCCATAAGCATTCACAACACATGTTACGGGGGCACAAAGACGGTCTGTGTGTAACCTCACCTCCCCACCCCCTTGTTGTCGCTATAAAGTGTCATCAACTACGCAAATGAAGTGCCCATTGATAAAAAAAAAAAACGCAGCCGCCTCAGACAGAGAAGGAGAAGGGGGGAAGAAGAGACAAGCCGAGCACAGGCAAGGTGGAGGACGGTGCAGCAGCCGTGCAAAACCGCTCACTTTATATCTATACATATTATAGGATGTCTGCAATAAAAAAAAAAACAGAAACAAAAAAATCCCACCCACAGTGTCCTGTGTCGGCCTGTCACAGGGCCTCTCCGGCAGCGCTAAAGCAGGCTGTCGTCGCATGTGTATTATTCTGTTTGATCTGAGCAGCGAGGAAAGACCAGCCTCCACTCTGTCAGCCGGCTTTTACAGGGCCACTACGCCTCTGCAATCAATTAGGCTTGCATATTGTTCAGCCATCAATGAGGCTAAATTACATTATATTAGGCAAGTGATGGATTTTAGATTATTGCAGAGCCGTAAATAACTGTAAAGCAAATACGTGCCTGTGCTGTATATAGGAGCGTAAATAACAAGTGATAAGACAATTGGAGTTCACTAAAATTGCAGGCCATCTTAGCTTAAAAATAAAGGTCAGAATCAATATACAGTGTTGAGGTGTGGGCAAAAATGAAACCAGCATGTTGAATGGATTTGTAAATCATAATTTACCTCAAATTTATCGTAGTGAGCCTAATAAAAAGCTTTGTGCAAGGATGCAATTTGACATCAGTAAGGCGAGGTGATTAGCACTTCTGCTACACACACACACATGTCTCTCTCTCTCTCTCTCACACACAAACACACACACACACACACACACACACACACGCAGGTGTGCTGCCTTGTATTATCACCTTGCCTCACACTTGAGAGCCTAAGTGCCTCTGCTTGTACAGAGCAAGGTGCTCATCAATTAGACAGGAATGCCTAAACCCAGGGAATTGAGAAAAGCCGATAAAACACCCATCATGCTCAGTGTATCCCCAGCCCTATAGACTTCACCCTATAGACCCAGCACAGGGGAACTATTGAGTTACACAGCACGTACCATTATAGCGTGGGGAGATTTGCCAACCCTCTCAATGCCCCATTTTCCTTTAAAAGTTCAGCTTCCAAAAAAGTGAGAGAGGGAGCGCGGGCTGAGAGAGGACGACTTGGTCTCTGCGCTGTTGCCGGAAGCAAAAAAAGGACCTTTAAACAAGTCGGCCTTAGGCCCAGAAAGAAAAAAAAAAACACGCTCTTTCAAAAGTGGGTCCACTCTGCGAGAGATAGGAGGAAAAGAGGACAGCAGCTCCGAGTCCTCCGTCTACCGCTCTTGTTCGGGCTGCTTGGCCTCAGATGCGCCCATTTCCAGCAGCGAGAAGTCGGGGAGACGTCTGCGTCAAAGTCCCGAGGTGCGTCCTTCAGCGGCCAAACTTGTCCAACAGATTGGGAGACGCCAAAAACTGTCCCCGAAATTATAATTTAAAAAAAAAATCAATGGACGGCAGAGGTGATGCAAAGTAAGTTTTTGCTTCTATTATTTCTTCCGCGTGCAGCCGAAACAGCCGGGCAGCTTCTGTCTCCAAAACGTGTCCAAAAGCGGCTCTCTCCTGCGCCGTGCGTCCGTTCTGTTTTACCCTATCTCTCTCTCTCTCTCTCTCCTCTCTTGTTCCAAACACACACACGCAGGCACACACACGCACACAGTCACAGACACACACACACACACACACACACACGCACGCACGCACATACACACACGGGGGGACACCCCTGGTCCCTCGCCGCCTCCTCCTCAAAGCTGACGAGATGAAAGAGCAGCTTGCGTTTGGTTTCTTCAAAATCGCTATAGCGTCGCCGGCAGCAGAATGCCTCCACAGCAACACATAGCCGGTCCGGGCTTCGGCGGAGCTGTGGATGCCTCGGCGCGTAAAATGGAAGCTCGGCGCGCGCTCCGGCAGCGACGACAGACAGCCTATACACACACCTTCCAAAAAAACACCAAAATCAGCCACAAAAGGGCTCCCGGTGCACCCTGTTTACACACACACACGCACACACACTCACAAATAATACGACTATGAATTTTAGGGCAGTTGTTTACTGTGAAGATGGGGCCGGTGCTTCAGCCGGCAGCGTCGAGTTGGTGAATTATTAATAACGCGAGCGGTGTGCAGGCTGTCGCGGAGAGAGCGCAGCGGCCAGGGGAGCAGCTGGGGCTTTAGGAGCATTAGGAGGACCAGGGGCTAAATCACGGGCGGCGGGGATTATAGGCGGCACTGGCTCCTACATGGACCTACACCGCCTGTGGTACAGAGTGGGAGAATTCATTGGTGTCCGCTGGGCACGGCGAGGGTTTTGGCCCAAGTGGGTCCGAATTTGATCTCTGTACATTATTTTTTTTTTATTATCGTTGTAATCGAGAGCAAAGTTCAAGCAAAATGTGCCAGAAATGTATTTGGAAGCCATATAGCTTAAGAATAAAAAAATAAAAAAAACCCTGTCAGGATTAATGTTCCCCTTTGAGCTGCGTCTTATAATTTAATCACACTGAGCAAATAATATCTTGTCAGTTATCAGTCAGTTGTTTCACTTTCTCTGCGGACATCAAGTGGATATTTGGAAGTTTTTTTGGTGGCAGGTGACACTAGACAGAGACTTGCCATACTTGATTTTAGTGAATCGACGCCCTTGTAATTAGCAGTGAGAGATCCATAGATTGAATGACATTCTGTTTAGAATTGCTTTCTATAATGAAGGCAATAGAAATGGCAAAAGCCTACTATAATTTAGCAAGTATTGACTTGTAGCCTCATGGCAGGTCGCCTATATACACTCCCAGCTCACCGGGGCCTACCTTGATTTACTGTCACAAAGTCCTCCAACACTGTTGATGCAGTGACGCAACAAGATCAAATGTGACTGAAATAGGCCGCAGAGGATGCGACTTTGGGAGAATCACTTCTCAACACAAAAATGTACTTTTTTAGGAGCTTGCTACCAGCTAATAGGAGACTAGAGGCCTTCATCAGCAGTCAGGACCAACAGATCCACTTAAGACAACAAAGAGACTAGAATAAAACAGATCCGGACATGCAGTCTGATTAGTTATGAAAAAGGCCGAGGGGGAGTTTAAAATGGCAGCGGAGTTTCCAGAATCAGTGAAAAGAAGAACAGGTGTCCTTGTGCGTGTCTAGCCTACGCGTTACTAAAAGGCTCTGCTGTGACAATCAGCTATATATTTTTTATTCTTCAGATATAAATGAAATGATAGGCTAAATGTTGGTCTACAGGGCAGCGTGGTGTCCAAAACGCACATGGCACAAAAATAATATCTCAAAAAAATTAACAGCAGCTCAAAGTGATTCCACCAAACCCAAGAAACAGAACACTTGTAGAATAACAATTTCAGTTTTCAAAAATCATTTGCTTATGAAACGTTGCAGTGTTCTTTGCTTTTAGCCTATTTATCATCTTTAATACAAAAAAAAAATAGGAATAGAGGATCCGTCTCTTTTTTGCCTCTCTCCTGCTTTTCTATCTTACACACAGTTACATTTTTAATTTGTGGCTTTGATAAAATTGTCATCAAAAGATTTACATCAAAACAACAAAATAAAAAGTATCTCCGGCACGAGTTGAATGCAGTTGATCTGAGCTGCCTCTTCCTATATCTGTCCTATAAACCCTCTTGTCTTGTCCGTGTGTCGTTATCCGCCCTTCTTAAATCAGACATCTAATGACATTCCTCCAACATGACGGCTCATCAATAATTAAATACTGACCTCCCAACACATTTGGCCGCATCAATTATTTATACATAATTGAATTGTAATTTAAGTTGTTGTTTCAACCTAATTTAGTTTGTTCAGTTTAACACGGAAGAGGGTCTCGGGTGGGGCGGCGAGTAAAGTTTTTTTTTTTTTTTTTTTTGGCTTAGATGAACCTTTAGAGGTGATGGAGGCCCGGTGGTTAATGTAGGGAAACGAGTTAAAAACAGAGAGATATAATTCAGCATTTTTTGTTGGTGTCATTGTTGTAACGTTGTTTAACATGGAGGCCAATACACAGTTCTTAATCAAAAGTTATCTGTTAATTTTCCTTATATGCTTCTCCTCTTTTAGCCTATAATGTGAAATCCATATAACACAGCAGACTATGAGGCAACAGCAGAGAAGACAAGCTTTCTTTCCCTTTCCCTCACTTGTAGGTTGCTTTTTTCTAAGAGTCTAAGAGTCACTTGGCCTGTGAGGAAGACCAATTCTGCAGATTACAGTCAGAAATCCGTAAAGTATTAACAATTACATGTTATTTTTCTATGTTATGATCAGAGATGTGGTGGGCAAATAACATTTGTCCACTAATTTTATCACCAGTTTCTTTAGTATTCCAACAGCAAACGACTCCAACATGTTGATTGTTTTTTCTGTTGCTACATGGATTCGTTTTTATCAAAAATATATTTATATTCATTTTTATTTTTTAAAATTGCATCTATTGTCTTTAATGCATGTGTTCAAGTGTGAGTCTAGGACATGAGAGATCATGAGACCTTTTCTGAAGCAGACTGTGTTTAAAGATGAACATTGGTCATTTGTAGGGACATGAAACTAGTTTCAATTTATTAACAACAATTAACATAACTAGTAATATTTTAAAAATTGACAAATTGATTGTGTTGGTAATTTGAGCTGGTTGAGTCTCTAGGCCTATTTGAGGGCAGTGATCAGCTCAGATAGAGCTGAGTATCGGCCTGCACATGCACTATTATAAATATTAGGCTTTTTTCACCCATAATAATAATAATAATAAACTTGACAGAAGGTGTGTCAAAACCCTGCCTGATTCATCCTCTAAATGGTTTCATGATTAACTGCTTAAAATACACATCAGCTTCAAACGGTTGTATAATTTTCACAATTAATACCATGACCTTCCTAAATTTGCTCTTCGTTCTCTTTGAGTATTGATTCTGTGTCTCTTTACAGATGCTGACGTGCTGGGAAGCTGCTAGATGCCCGACGGCCTGTTTGGAAATTGACCAGTTGATTGGAAAAACACCAAAATGTCTCTCTAAACCCAAATAATCCCACTACACGATTATTTTTAAGCCTTCATTAATTTCTAAATAGTATTTTGTACTCGTCAGACCACAGTGTACACTCGACACGACTGTCCACACAAGTCATTTAGCCTGCGAGTCATAGCAGGCCTGCTGTATTTTTCTGGAGGTTTCAGTTAAAAAGTCACAAATCTGGAGACATAAAGGATATTTTCGAAAATAAATCTATATTGAGCAAAACGTGTTGCTAGAACGAAAAACAATATGTGCAATAGTTTATAGCTTCACAGACTACAATCGAAAATAACATTTAGAAGAATGTGAATCATGTTGTTTTATTGGAGAAACACACTGACTACAAATCGAACGTGCGATGCAGAACATTTATAAGTAGGCTAAAGATAATTTAATAAAATGGCCTGCCAGCATATTTGTAGGCCAATTTATTTATTTAAAAGTTGCAGAAACGAGACATATTATCTCTGCTTTTTAATAAGTACATAGAGTTACTGTGCCTGCTGAAAAATATGACTGTGGTGAAACTGCACGGAAACAAACGAAAGGATGAACACATTCACATACACAACGATTGGCATATCATTTAAAAACGTCAATTCACCAGCCTACATTCATTCATAAAATGAATTTATCATTGTAAAGCACGTTGCCTATAATTCGGCATCACAATCATGAGAGCAATATTTAATATAAAAAAACAATCTTATATGATTGTCTAATATGACACAGTGAATAATAGAGGTATAATGTGGGTGGAAGTGCTTGATAAAACAGTCTATCTTCTGTTTAACTGACACCTGCAGAAGTCACTGACTCTTCCAGAAGCTGCAAAGGTGACTTTCTCATTTTGACACCTACACCAAACAACTGATAATTCGTTAAAACTTGTTCAGTAGAAATGTGTATTATTTTACAAAGGGATAATTATGCCGAACTGAAATAATAAACTGGCATCCTGTCTATTAATGAGGCTTAAATAATAATTTATACACCCTCGTCCGACGTGATGCTGATGCGCCATATGCTGAGAGCAGTTGACCTCGTTTCAAGTGGGCAATAATTCCCATGTTTTTCTTAAAATGTTGTTGATGAACATGAGAACTGTTGGTCTGATTCTGTTGCCCTCAAACCGTTTGTTTACAACATCTAAACCATCAGCATCTAATTCTTTTTTTTATTTTTCATTGTGTGGAGAAAGGCATATAGTCATAAAAAACAGAATGATTTTATAAAATGCCTGATTAACCCTTTGCCAAAAAACAAAATAAAAAACAAACCACCCACAGAAAAAGTTTTTTCTTTCTCTCTAAATGTTAGGCTACTTGGAAGAAAACATGGAACATAAAAATGACTCCATTAAAAATAAAAAATAAAAAAATAAAAATAATGAAATGTTCCAGAGGTTAAAAAACAAACAGGGGGAAATTTGTTGGCGTGCGTAATTGGCCCTAATTGTGTTCAAGGCAACTTATAAGCGTCAATTAGGCTGAGCTGTGGGTTAATGAAGGCCCCGAGCAGCGCGTCTCACCACAGCCCCCTAAACCAGCCTCCACCCGACCGCAGTGGCTCTGGTACCACGCTGTTTTAAGACCCGCCATTATGTGGGCAACGAGTTCCT